>NC_074691.1:39962403-40262403 GCF_029448725.1 Salvelinus fontinalis | reverse complement strand
TTAGCTAGCTAGCTACAATGCTCTTGGGTAAACCAAAGATACTGGTAACTTTTATATGTGGTGAAACAGAAGACCAAATAACTACAGTACCAGTCAAAAACACCTACTCATTCAAGTGTTTTTCTTTATTTTTACTATTTTCTACATTGTAGAATAACACACATGGAATAATGTAGTAACCAAAAAAGTGTTAAACAAATCAGAGTATATTTTATATCCTTCAAAGTAGCCACCCTTTGCCTTGGTGACAGCCTTGGTGACAGCTTTGCACACTCTTGGCATTCTCTCAACCAGCATTACCTGGAATGCTTTTCCAACAGTCTTGAAGGAGTTCCCACTTGTTGGCTGCTTTTCCTTCAGTCTGCGATCCGAATCAACCCAAACCATCTCAATTGGGTTGAGGTCGGATGATTGTGGAGGCCAGGTCATCAATGCAGCACTCCATCGCTCTCTTTTTTGGTAAAATAGCCTTTAAACAGCCTGCACAGAGACCCATGGTCTTAAAGGTATCCCCCTCTCCTTGATACAGAGGGTCGCATGGTCCTACATATGTGACTCACCACCTGGATTCGGTCTTATGTAGCAAAATTTGAAATTGTGTTTTTTACATTGGATAAGAGTAGAGCTACAAAATTGTATATCATACACGGCATTTGAGGAACAATGGGAAAGTAATTCTGCTTTGAAAGCTGCATTTGAATGTTTTGGTATCTCGCGAAGAGCTCTTCTTTGTCTACACCCATTCAGCATCATTCACAGCCGCTTAAGCTTTAGCCCACCCATCTTGACGCTCTGGCCGATGATTTGTTTACCTCTGGATAACATGAAAACAGTCTAACCAGCTCTGCTGGCAACAATTTCGTTACGCTTTTTTGCAGACGTTTCAACGGGTGTTGCACACACGTCATGTAACGTTAGCTAACGAGCCAGCCAGCCAACGTTAGCTAGTTAAACAACAATGAACAGTGCCAACAATGCCACAGTGCTGGGAGCTAAACAACCAGGTTCTGTGTTAGCTAGCTAGAAAAGCAAACCCCTCTGGGAAACGAATAATAACGTACGGTAGGTAGTCATCTCAAATAAAATAAAATGTATTTATATAGCCCTTCGTACATCAGCTGATATCTCGAAGTGCTGTACAGAAACCCAGCCTAAAACCCCAAACAGCCTGCAATGCAGGTGTAGAAGCACGGTGGCTAGGAAAAACTCCCTAGAAAGGCCAAAACCTAGGAAGAAACCTAGAGAGGAACCAGGCTATGAGGGGTGGCCAGTCCTCTTCTGGCTGTGCCAGGTGGAGATTATAACAGAACATGGCCAAGATGTTCAAATGTTCCTAAATGACCAGCATGGTCAAATAATAATAATCACAGTAGTTGTCGAGGGTGCAGCACCTCAGTAGTAAATGTCAGTTGGCTTTTCATAGCCGATCATTAAGAGTATATCTACCGCTCCTGCGGTCTCTAGAAAGTTGCAAACAGCAGGTCTGGGACAGGTAGCATGTCCGGTGAACAGGTCAGGGTTCCATAGCCGCAGGCAGAACAGTTGAAACTGGAGCAGCAGCACGGCCAGGTGGACTGGGGACAGCAAGGAGTCATCATGTCAGGTCGTCCTGAGGCATGGTCCTAGGGCTCAGGTCCTCCGAGAGAGAGAAAGAGAGAGCATACTTAAATTCACACAGGACACCGGATAAGACAGGAGAAGCACTCCAGATATAACAGACTGACCCTAGCCCCCCGACACATAAACTACTGCAGCCTAAATACTGGAGGCTGAGACAGGAGGGGTCAGGAGACACTGTGGCCCCATCCGATGATACCCCCGGACAGGGCCAAAAAGGCAGGATATAACCCCACCCACTTTGCCAAAGCACAGCCCACACCACTAGAGGGATATCTTCAACCACCAACTTACCATCCTGAGACAAGGCCGAGTATAGCCCACAAAGATCTCCGCCACAGCACAACCCAAGGGGGGGCGCCAACCCAGACAGGAAGATCACGTCAGTGACTCAACCCACTCAAGTGACGCACCCCTCCTAGGGACGGCATGGAAGAGCACCAGTAAGCCAGTGACTCAGCCCCTGTAATAGGGTGAGGGTCCCATGGTTCTAGAGGTATCCCCTCTCCTTGAGTGATCCAGAGGGTCCCATGGTCCTGGATATATTCCCGCTGGTCTACTCTGTTCTAGGTATCATGGGAATTATATTTCCCTCATTGATTATGGGGGTTCTTAGGGCAATTTCCCTAGACTAGTTGTAAAGTATTTTGTCTGTAATGTATTTTTGGTTATGTGTCGTACCCCAGTAAGACTAGCTGTCTTCATTGACGTCGGCTAATGGGCATCCTAATAAATCACTTCATGACCAGTCTGTGTAGCGTTCAGCGTGGTTGACCTTGAGAAAAGGCTTCCATTAGCCATCACACATCATTATCTTCTGGGAATCATCTTTCCCTCATTGATTGTAGGCAGAGCCATAATGAGTCCATACAGTATATTATTTCCTATAGATTGGACTATACTGTATATATTCCTAGCTGTGTTCTTGGGGGATTTCCTCCATCATTGGTCACATGTAATCATAATCACAAGCCCAGCATGTCCAATGGCACTGAGCCAGAAAGAGTTTCTAGCTCAGTTGATTACTGCTAATAAAACAACCGGGTGATCACTTGGCTAATTTGTTTACTGCCTTAAAAACCCTGCTATAATTTACTAATGTTATTAATACCACAATACAGACTGTTAATTCACTATCGTTCACAGCAACCCCTTGTGTCTTAATGTTTTGGTGTACTATGGGTGCAGTGTTTGTGTACAGCTGTGTGTCTACACGCCCTGGTTGAGAATAAGCTTCAGGCATAGATTCTATTTGTTTTAAATGGACATGAAGTAAACAAAGCAAATACAGGACCAGTCAAAAGTCGGGACACACCTATTTTTTAAAACTATTTTCTACATTGTAGAATAATAGTGAAGACATCCAAACTATGAAATAACAGATATGGAATTATGTAGTTATCAAAAAAGTGTTAAACAAATTTAAAAATATATTTTATATTTGAGATTCTTCAAAGTAGTCACCCTTTTGTCTTGATGACAGCTTTGCACACTCTTGTAAAAAATAAAGAAAAACCCTGGAATGAGTAGGTGTGTCCAAACTAGTTACTGGTACTGTATGTATTCCATGTCAATATTGAAATCCTAGTTGATTAGTTGGTTGGTTAGGTTCTCTACTGAAAAACTATAGCGCTTATTAAGTTTTTATTATTGGCCATCGACCCCATCGACCCCATCGACCCCATGACCCCATGACCCCATCGACCCCATGACCCCATGACCCCATCGACCCCATGACCCCATCGACCCCATGACCCCATCAACCCCATGACCCCATGACCCCATCGACCCCATGACCCCATCGACCCCATCGACCCCATCGACCCCATGACCCCATGACCCCATGACCCCATCGACCCTATGACCCCATCGACCCCATGACCCCATCGACCCCATGACCCCATGACCCCATCGACCCCATGACCCCATCGACCCCATGACCCCATCGACCCCATGACCCCATCGACCCCATTGACCCCATCGACCCCATGACCCCATCGACCCTATGACCCCATCGACCCCATGACCCCATGACCCCATGACCCCATCGACCCCATGACCCCATCGACCCCATGACCTCATCGACCCCATGACCCCATCGACCCCATGACCTTGCCTTTCATCGTCAAAATCTGGTTAGGGGACAGTCAAGCCGTGATTAGTCAAGCCGTGATCGGTCCAGAAACCTGACGAATTGCATTTCATTTAGTTTAGTTTAGTTTATTCGACTATTTAAAAAAAAACAAGCACACATAAAACTTAAAAGCCATACATGCACATGAATAAAATCATCGAGGATAACACACAATAAAGTCTGGGACTTATTTCCATCGAACACAGTACGGCGGTGAAATAATAAAACAAAAACATAGAAGAAGAACATCTATCTCATCATTCCAGTTACATCATAGGGGTTATTCATAGGGGCACAGAGGACATCAAACAGATTTTGACTTTATTAGAATGCTACAACAGAATGCTACAGGCTATGTTCATTAGCTAGAATATTTAAATTATAGTATGAGTGGGGGTTAGACATTATGAGTGGGGGTTAGACATTATGAGTGGGGGTTAGACATTATGAGTGGTGTAGTTAGACATTATGAGTGGTGTAGTTAGACATTATGAGTGGGGGTTAGGCATTATGAGTGGTGGTTAGACATTATGAGTGGGGGTTAGACATTATGAGTGGTGTAGTTAGACAGTATGAGTGGGGGTTAGACATTATGAGAGGGGGTTAGACATTATGAATGGGGGTTAGACATTATGAGTGGGGGTTAGACATTATGAGTGGGGGTTAGACATTATGAGTGGTGTAGTTAGACATTATGAGTGGTGGTTAGACATTATGAGTGGTGTAGTTAGACATTATGAGTGGTGTAGTTAGACATTATGAGTGGGGGTTAGACATTATGAATGGGGGTTAGACATTATGAGTGGTGTAGTTAGACATTATGAGTGGGGGTTAGACATTATGAGTGGGGGTTAAACATTATGAGTGGTGTAGTTAGACATTATGAATGGTGTAGTTAGACATTATGAGTGGGGGTTAGACATTATGAGTGGGGGTTAGACATTATGAGTGGTGTAGTTAGACATTATGAGTGGTGTAGTTAGACATTATGAGTGGTGTAGTTAGACATTATGAGTGGTGTAGTTAGACATTATGAGTGAGGGTTAAACATTATGAGTGGTGTAGTTAGACATTATGAATGGTGTAGTTAGAAATTATGAGTGGTGTAGTTAGACATTATGAGTGGTGTAGTTAGACATTATGAGTGGGGGTTAAACATTATGAGTGGTGTAGTTAGACATTATGAATGGTGTAGTTAGACATTATGAGTGGGGGTTAGACATTATGAGTGGGGGTTAGACATTATGAGTGGGGGTTAGACATTATGAGTGGTGTAGTTATACATTATGAGTGGTGTAGTTAGACATTATGAGTGGTGTAGTTAGACATTATGAGTGGTGTAGTTAGACATTATGAGGGGGGGTTAGACATTATGAGTGGGGGTTAGACATTATGAGTGGTGTAGTTAGACATTATGAGTGGGGGTTAGACATTATGAGTGGTGTAGTTAGACATTATGAGTGGTGTAGTTAGACATTATGAGTGGGGGTTAGGCATTATGAGTGGTGGTTAGACATTATGAGTGGGGGTTAGACATTATGAGTGGTGTAGTTAGACAGTATGAGTGGGGGTTAGACATTATGAGAGGGGGTTAGACATTATGAATGGGGGTTAGACATTATGAGTGGGGGTTAGACATTATGAGTGGGGGTTAGACATTATGAGTGGTGTAGTTAGACATTATGAGTGGTGGTTAGACATTATGAGTGGTGTAGTTAGACATTATGAGTGGTGTAGTTAGACATTATGAGTGGGGGTTAGACATTATGAATGGGGGTTAGACATTATGAGTGGTGTAGTTAGACATTATGAGTGGGGGTTAGACATTATGAGTGGGGGTTAGACATTATGAGTGGTGTAGTTAGACATTATGAGTGGTGGTTAGACATTATGAGTGGTGTAGTTAGACATTATGAGTGGGGGTTAGGTATTATGAGTGGTGGTTAGACATTATGAGTGGGGGTTAGACATTATGAGTGGTGTAGTTAGACAGTATGAGTGGGGGTTAGACATTATGAGAGGGGGTTAGACATTATGAATGGGGGTTAGACATTATGAGTGGGGGTTAGACATTATGAGTGGGGGTTAGACATTATGAGTGGTGTAGTTAGACATTATGAGTGGGGGTTAGGCATTATGAGTGGTGGTTAGACATTATGAGTGGGGGTTAGACATTATGAGTGGTGTAGTTAGACAGTATGAGTGGGGGTTAGACATTATGAGAGGGGGTTAGACATTATGAATGGGGGTTAGACATTATGAGTGGGGGTTAGACATTATGAGTGGGGGTTAGACATTATGAGTGGTGTAGTTAGACATTATGAGTGGTGGTTAGACATTATGAGTGGTGTAGTTAGACATTATGAGTGGTGTAGTTAGACATTATGAGTGGGGGTTAGACATTATGAATGGGGGTTAGACATTATGAGTGGTGTAGTTAGACATTATGAGTGGGGGTTAGACATTATGAGTGGGGGTTAGACATTATGAGTGGTGTAGTTAGACATTATGAGTGGTGGTTAGACATTATGAGTGGTGTAGTTAGACATTATGAGTGGTGTAGTTAGACATTATGAGTGGGGGTTAGACATTATGAATGGGGGTTAGACATTATGAGTGGTGTAGTTAGACATTATGAGTGGGGGTTAGACATTATGAGTGGGGGTTAAACATTATGAGTGGTGTAGTTAGACATTATGAATGGTGTAGTTAGACATTATGAGTGGGGGTTAGACATTATGAGTGGGGGTTAGACATTATGAGTGGTGTAGTTAGACATTATGAGTGGTGTAGTTAGACATTATGAGTGGTGTAGTTAGACATTATGAGTGGTGTAGTTAGACATTATGAGTGGGGGTTAAACATTATGAGTGGTGTAGTTAGACATTATGAATGGTGTAGTTAGAAATTATGAGTGGTGTAGTTAGACATTATGAGTGGTGTAGTTAGACATTATGAGTGGGGGTTAAACATTATGAGTGGTGTAGTTAGACATTATGAATGGTGTAGTTAGACATTATGAGTGGGGGTTAGACATTATGAGTGGGGGTTAGACATTATGAGTGGGGGTTAGACATTATGAGTGGTGTAGTTATACATTATGAGTGGTGTAGTTAGACATTATGAGTGGTGTAGTTAGACATTATGAGTGGTGTAGTTAGACATTATGAGGGGGGGTTAGACATTATGAGTGGGGGTTAGACATTATGAGTGGTGTAGTTAGACATTATGAGTAGGGGTTAGACATTATGAGTGGTGTAGTTAGACATTATGAGTGGGGGTTAGACATTATGAGTGGTGTAGTTAGACATTATGAGTGGTGTAGTTAGACATTATGAGTGGGGGTTAGGCATTATGAGTGGTGGTTAGACATTATGAGTGGGGGTTAGACATTATGAGTGGTGTAGTTAGACAGTATGAGTGGGGGTTAGACATTATGAGAGGGGGTTAGACATTATGAATGGGGGTTAGACATTATGAGTGGGGGTTAGACATTATGAGTGGGGGTTAGACATTATGAGTGGTGTAGTTAGACATTATGAGTGGTGGTTAGACATTATGAGTGGTGTAGTTAGACATTATGAGTGGTGTAGTTAGTCATTATGAGTGGGGGTTAGACATTATGAATGGGGGTTAGACATTATGAGTGGTGTAGTTAGACATTATGAGTGGGGGTTAGACATTATGAGTGGGGGTTAAACATTATGAGTGGTGTAGTTAGACATTATGAATGGTGTAGTTAGACATTATGAGTGGGGGTTAGACATTATGAGTGGGGGTTAGACATTATGAGTGGTGTAGTTAGACATTATGAGTGGTGTAGTTAGACATTATGAGTGGTGTAGTTAGACATTATGAGTGGTGTAGTTAGACATTATGAGTGGGGGTTAAACATTATGAGTGGTGTAGTTAGACATTATGAATGGTGTAGTTAGAAATTATGAGTGGTGTAGTTAGACATTATGAGTGGTGTAGTTAGACATTATGAGTGGGGGTTAAACATTATGAGTGGTGTAGTTAGACATTATGAATGGTGTAGTTAGACATTATGAGTGGGGGTTAGACATTATGAGTGGGGGTTAGACATTATGAGTGGGGGTTAGACATTATGAGTGGTGAAGTTATACATTATGAGTGGTGTAGTTAGACATTATGAGTGGTGTAGTTAGACATTATGAGTGGTGTAGTTAGACATTATGAGGGGGGGTTAGACATTATGAGTGGGGGTTAGACATTATGAGTGGTGTAGTTAGACATTATGAGTGGTGGTTAGACATTATGAGTGGTGTAGTTAGACATTATGAGTGGTGTAGTTAGTCATTATGAGTGGGGGTTAGACATTATGAATGGGGGTTAGACATTATGAGTGGTGTAGTTAGACATTATGAGTGGGGGTTAGACATTATGAGTGGGGGTTAAACATTATGAGTGGTGTAGTTAGACATTATGAATGGTGTAGTTAGACATTATGAGTGGGGGTTAGACATTATGAGTGGGGGTTAGACATTATGAGTGGTGTAGTTAGACATTATGAGTGGTGTAGTTAGACATTATGAGTGGTGTAGTTAGACATTATGAGTGGTGTAGTTAGACATTATGAGTGGGGGTTAAACATTATGAGTGGTGTAGTTAGACATTATGAATGGTGTAGTTAGAAATTATGAGTGGTGTAGTTAGACATTATGAGTGGTGTAGTTAGACATTATGAGTGGGGGTTAAACATTATGAGTGGTGTAGTTAGACATTATGAATGGTGTAGTTAGACATTATGAGTGGGGGTTAGACATTATGAGTGGGGGTTAGACATTATGAGTGGGGGTTAGACATTATGAGTGGTGAAGTTATACATTATGAGTGGTGTAGTTAGACATTATGAGTGGTGTAGTTAGACATTATGAGTGGTGTAGTTAGACATTATGAGGGGGGGTTAGACATTATGAGTGGGGGTTAGACATTATGAGTGGTGTAGTTAGACATTATGAGTAGGGGTTAGACATTATGAGTGGTGTAGTTAGACATTATGAGTGGGGGTTAGACATTATGAGTGGTGTAGTTAGACATTATGAGTGGTGTAGTTAGACATTATGAGTGGGGGTTAGGCATTATGAGTCGTGGTTAGACATTATGAGTGGGGGTTAGACATTATGAGTGGTGTAGTTAGACAGTATGAGTGGGGGTTAGACATTATGAGAGGGGGTTAGACATTATGAATGGGGGTTAGACATTATGAGTGGGGGTTAGACATTATGAGTGGGGGTTAGACATTATGAGTGGTGTAGTTAGACATTATGAGTGGTGGTTAGACATTATGAGTGGTGTAGTTAGACATTATGAGTGGTGTAGTTAGACATTATGAGTGGGGGTTAGACATTATGAATGGGGGTTAGACATTATGAGTGGTGTAGTTAGACATTATGAGTGGGGGTTAGACATTATGAGTGGTGTAGTTAGACATTATGAGTGGTGTAGTTAGACATTATGAGTGGGGGTTAGACATTATGAGTAGGGGTTAGACATTATGAGTGGGGGTTAGACATTATGAGTGGGGGTTAGACATTATGAGTGGGGGTTAGACATTATGAGTGGTGTAGTAAGACATTATGAGTGGTGTAGTTAGACATTATGAGTGGTGTAGTTAGACATTATGAGTGGTGTAGTTAGACTATATGAGTGGTGTAGTTAGACATCATGAGTGGTGTAGTTAGACATTATGAGTGGTGTAGTTAGACATTATGAGTGGTGTAATTAGACATTATGAGTGGGGGTTAGACATTATGAGTGGTGTAGTTAGACATTATGAGTGGTGTAGTTAGACTATATGAGTGGTGTAGTTAGACATCATGAGTGGTGTAGTTAGACATTATGAGTGGTGTAGTTAGACATTATGAGTGGTGTAGTTAGACATTATGAGTGGTGGTTAGACATTATGAGTGGTGTAGTTAGACATTATGAGTGGTGTAGTTAGACATTATGAGTGGTGTAATTAGACATTATGAGTGGGGGTTAAACATTATGAGTGGTGTAGTTAGACATTATGGGTGGTGTAGTTAGACATTATGAGTGGGGGTTAGACATTATGAGTGGTGGTTAGACATTATGAGTGGTGTAGTTAGACATTATGAGTGGTGTAGTTAGACATTATGAGTGGGGGTTAGACATTATGAGTGGGGGTTAGACATTATGAGTGGTGGTTATACATTATGAGTGGTGTAGTTAGACATTATGAGTGGTGCAGTTAGACATTATGAGTGGTGTAGTTAGACATTATGAGTGGTGTAGTTAGACATTATGGGTGGTGTAGTTAGACATTATGAGTGGGGGTTAGACATTATGAGTGGTGGTTAGACATTATGAGTGGTGTAGTTAGACATTATGAGTGGTGTAGTTAGACATTATGAGTGGTGTAGTAAGACATTATGAGTGGTGTAGTTAGACATTATGAGTGGTGTAGTAAGACATTATGATTGGTGTAGTTAGACATTATGAGTGGTGTAGTTAGACATTATGAGTGGTGTAGTAAGA
This sequence comes from Salvelinus fontinalis, assembly GCF_029448725.1. Classification (NCBI taxonomy): domain Eukaryota; kingdom Metazoa; phylum Chordata; class Actinopteri; order Salmoniformes; family Salmonidae; genus Salvelinus; species Salvelinus fontinalis. The sequence continues at coordinate 40,252,130 of NC_074691.1, read as the reverse complement.
CATTATGAGTGGTGGTTAGACATTATGAGTGGGGGTTAGACATTATGAGTGGTGTAGTTAGACATTATGAGTGGTGTAGTTAGACTATATGAATGGTGTAGTTAGACATTATGAGTGGTGTAGTTAGACATTATGAGTGGTGTAGTTAGACATTATGAGTGGTGTAGTTAGACATTATGAGTGTGTAGTTAGATATTATGTGTGGTGTAGTTAGACATTATGAGTGATGTAGTTGGACATTATGAGTGGTGTTGTTAGACATTATGAGTGGTGTAGTTAGACATTATGAGTGGTGGTTAGACATTATGAGTGGTGTAGTTAGACATTATGAGTGGTGTAGTTAGACATTATGAGTGGGGGTTTGACATTATGAGGGGTGTAGTTAGACATTATGAGTGGTGTAGTTAGACATTATGAGTGGTGTAGTTAGACAATATGAGTGTGGGTTTGACATTATGAGGGGTGTAGTTAGACATTATGAGTGGGGGTTAGACATTATGAGTGGAGGTTAGACAGTATGAGTGGTGTAGTTAGACATTATGAGTGGGGGTTAGACATTATCAGTGGTGGGTTAGACATTATGAGTGGTGTAGTTAGACATTATCAGTGGTGTAGTTAGACATTATGAGTGGTGTAGTTAGACATTATGAGTGGTGTAGTTAGACATTATGAGTGGTGGTTAGACATTATGAGTGGTGTAGTTATACATTATGAGTGGTGGTTAGACATTATGGGTGGTGTAGTTAGACATTATGAGTGGTGTAGTTAGACATTATGAGTGGTGTAGTTAGACATTATGAGTGGTGTAGTTAGACTATATGAGTGGTGTAGTTAGACATGAGTGGTGTAGTTAGACATTATGAGTGGTGTAGTTAGACATTATGAGTGGTGTAGTTAGACATTATGAGTGGTGTAGTTAGACATTATGAGTGGTGTAGTTAGACATTATGAGTGGTGTAGTTAGACTATATGAGTGGTGTAGTTAGACATTATGAGTGGTGTAGTTAGACATTATGAGTGGTGTAGTTAGACATTATCAGTGGTGTAGTTAGACATTATGAGTGGTGTAGTTAGACATTATGAGTGGTGTAGTTAGACATTATGAGTGGTGTAGTTAGACATTATGAGTGGGGGTTAGACATTATGAGTGGTGTAGTTAGACATTATGAGTGGTGTAGTTAGACATTATGAGTGGTGTAGTTAGACATTATGAGTGGTGTAGTTAGACTATATGAGTGGTGTAGTTAGACATTATGAGTGGTGTAGTTAGACATTATGAGTGGTGTAGTTAGACATTATGAGTGGTGTAGTTAGACATGAGTGGTGGTTAGACATTATGAGTGGTGTAGTTAGACATTATGAGTGGTGTAGTTAGACATTATGAGTGGTGTAGTTAGACATTATGAGTGGTGTAGTTAGACATTATGAGTGGGGGTTAGACATTATGAGTGGTGTAGTTAGACATGAGTGGTGTAGTTAGACATTATGAGTGGTGTAGTTAGACATTATGAGTGGTGTAGTTAGACATTATGAGTGGTGTAGTTAGACATTATGAGTGGTGTAGTTAGACATTATGAGTGGTGTAGTTAGACTATATGAGTGGTGTAGTTAGACATTATGAGTGGTGTAGTTAGACATTATGAGTGGTGTAGTTAGACATTATCAGTGGTGTAGTTAGACATTATGAGTGGTGTAGTTAGACATTATGAGTGGTGTAGTTAGACATTATGAGTGGTGTAGTTAGACATTATGAGTGGGGGTTAGACATTATGAGTGGTGTAGTTAGACATTATGAGTGGTGTAGTTAGACATTATGAGTGGTGTAGTTAGACATTATGAGTGGTGTAGTTAGACTATATGAGTGGTGTAGTTAGACATTATGAGTGGTGTAGTTAGACATTATGAGTGGTGTAGTTAGACATTATGAGTGGTGTAGTTAGACATGAGTGGTGGTTAGACATTATGAGTGGTGTAGTTAGACATTATGAGTGGTGTAGTTAGACATTATGAGTGGTGTAGTTAGACATTATGAGTGGTGTAGTTAGACATTATGAGTGGGGGTTAGACATTATGAGTGGTGTAGTTAGACATTATGAGTGGTGTAGTTAGACATTATGAGTGGGGGTTAGACATTATGAGTGGTGTAGTTAGACATTATGAGTGGTGTAGTTAGACATTATGAGTGGTGTAGTTAGACATTATGAGTGGTGTAGTTAGACATTATGAGTGGTGTAGTTAGACATTATGAGTGGGGGTTAGGCATTATGAGTCGTGGTTAGACATTATGAGTGGTGGTTAGACATTATGGGACCATGACCAAACACATGGTCAGACGTATATGGTTGTGTATGTGATCATGTAAGGTTCCAGCATTTGATAGGCTGTTGCTTCAATTACATTGGTTCAACTGAAGTTGTAAAGGAGACAAAACTAGACTTCCAAAGTCTCCAATACTTCTGACTTCTTCTTCTGTAATCACAATCATATAAAGAGATATTGTAATCACATAAAGAGGTCTTGTAATCACATAAAGAGGTCTTGTAATCACATAAAGAGGTCTTGTAATCACATAAAGAGGTCTTGTAATCACATAAAGAGGTATTGTAATCACATAAAGAGATATTGTAATCACATAAAGAGGTCTTGTAATCACATAAAGAGGTCTTGTAATCACATAAAGAGGTCTTGTAATCACATAAAGAGATATTGTAATCACATAAAGAGGTCTTGTAATCACATAAAGAGGTCTTGTAATCACATAAAGAGGTCTTGTAATCACATAAAGAGGTCTTGTAATCACATAAAGAGATATTGTAATCACATAAAGAGGTCTTGTAATCACATAAAGAGGTCTTGTAATCACATAAAGAGGTCTTGTAATCACATAAAGAGGTCTTGTAATCACATAAAGAGATATTGTAATCACATAAAGAGGTCTTGTAATCACATAAAGAGGTCTTGTAATCACATAAAGAGGTCTTGTAATCACATAAAGAGATATTGTAATCACATAAAGAGGTCTTGTAATCACATAAAGAGGTCTTGTAATCACATAAAGAGGTCTTGTAATCACATAAAGAGGTCTTGTAATCACATAAAGAGATATTGTAATCACATAAAGAGGTCTTGTAATCACATAAAGAGGTCTTGTAATCACATAAAGAGGTCTTGTAATCACATAAAGAGGTCTTGTAATCACATAAAGAGATATTGTAATCACATAAAGAGGTCTTGTAATCACATAAAGAGGTCTTGTAATCACATAAAGAGGTCTTGTAATCACATAAAGAGATATTGTAATCACATAAAGAGGTCTTGTAATCACATAAAGAGGTCTTGTAATCACATAAAGAGGTCTTGTAATCACATAAAGAGATATTGTAATCATATAAAAGAGGTCTTGTAATCACATAAAGAGATATTGTAATCACATAAAGAGGTCTTGTAATCACATAAAGAGGTCTTGTAATCACATAAAGAGGTCTTGTAATCATATAAAGAGATATTGTAATCATATAAAAGAGATATTGTAATCACATAAAGAGGTCTTGTAATCACATAAAGAGGTCCTGTAATCACATAAAGAGGTCTTGTAATCATATGAAACATGCATGTTCCCGATAGCATGCATAGGTCTCAGGTCTGAGGAGATCTTCACAGTTGCTGTAATACCAACAGCGTTAATCACTGGCACCGGGTATTTGTAATGGACTCTCAACTGAAACCCAGGTCATTAGGTTCTCACCAAGCACAGTGATAACACATTCATGTGGTGTATAAATTAACTAAGTATCTGACATTGTGTTCCCATTTTAACTTTTGTTCTGCATTTAAATGGTTGAAAGCACAGTGATAACACATTTCATGTGGTGTATAAATTATCACTGTGCTTTCAACCATTTAAATGCAGAACAAAAGTTAAAATGGGAATAAAATGTCAGATATTTTGTTAATATATACACCAGACGAATGTGTTAACTAAACATCTGACATTGTTCTCTTTTGCTACTTGTTGGTTATTGTCTGTCATTTGTTTCAATATGTTTCATGATGTAGCCTGACATGATGTGTTGCCTGACATGATGTGTTGCCTGACATGATGTGTAGCCTGACATGATGTGTAGCCTGACATGATGTGTTGCCTGACATCATGTAGCCTGACATGATGTAGCCTGACATGATGTAGCCTGACATGATGTAGCCGGACATGATGTAGCCTGACATGATGTAGCCTGACATGATGTGTAGCCTGACATGATGTAGCCTGACATGATGTAGCCTGACATGATGTAGCCTGACATGATGTAGCCTGACATGATGTGTAGCCTGACATGATGTAGCCTGACATGATGTAGCCTGACATGATGTAGCCTGACATGATGTAGCCGGACATGATGTAGCCTGACATGATGTGTAGCCTGACATGATGTGTAGCCTGACATGATGTGTAGCCTGACATGATGTGTAGCCTGACATAATGTGTAGCCTGACATAATGTGTAGCCTGACATAATGTGTAGCCTGACATAATGTGTAGCCTGACATGATGTGTAGCCTGACATGATGTGTAGCCTGACATGATGTAGCCTAACATGATGTGTAGCCTGACATGATGTGTAGCCTGACATGATGTGTAGACTGACATGATGTGCCAAATCTAGACAGTGCATTATTATAGGGTAAGCATTATAATAAGCCGACTCAATATTTGCAGCCATAGGTGATAATATCTATCTAGGATCTGATCTGTTGTCAGTATTGTGGAATCGTTCTAATGTTAATGTAAGAGTTGAATGGAGAACACTGATCCGGGAACAGTTCTTCCTTTCTGTCTCTCCATTCAGCCTCAACGGCTCACTTCTGAAACGTTTTCTCTGCGTGGTGTTTTAGGAAACTTGTGTTACGTCTTCGGGCCGATGTAGGAAAGACGCATTGTTTAAACAAAACTGTCAAACCTAAATTCAAACGCTAGTGGAAACCGGGCCCAGTCTGAGGAGAATGACATGTGTGATGTGTTTTGGGAAACTTGTGTTACGTCTTCGGGCTGATGTAGGAAAGACGCATTGTTTAAAACAAACTGTCAAACCTAAATTCAAACGCTAGCGGGAGCCGGGCCCAGTCTGAGGAGAATGACATGTGTGATGTGTTTTGGGAAACTTGTGTTACGTCTTCGGGCCGATGTAGGAAAGACGCATTGTTAAAACAAACTGTCAAACCTAAATTCAAAAGCTAGCGGAAACCGGGCCCAGTCTGAGGAGAATGACAGCGAGAACAGGCAAGAGTCTAAAATCCAGACACAGAACAGACCTTCAGTACAACACAGCTGAAGGTGTAAAGACACAGAGCAGACCTTCAGTACAACACAGCGTGTAATGGAATGCAATGTAAAGACACAGAGCTCGACTCTGTTGAAACTTTTAATACATTGTTTTGTGCTGACTAAAGGACTTTGAAAAGAAAGTGACGGATTATTACAAAATGAATTTCCATTTACAGCGAGGAAGAATAGCAGACGTAGACAGACAGACGGACGGACGGACGGGCGGGCGGACGGGCGGAAGGACTGACTCTCACGATCACAGATGCTCTCCCGTTCTGTCAGACATATACAACATCCTCTGTCTACAATCACTACTTTCACACAACTAGATATACTGACTTAATAGCCACAAGAGACATAACGATGATCACGGATATTGACTGTCTTCAAATATGAACAATGTGAAAGTTATGAAGTGTTGTGTCAGACACGATTACAGAAACACTTTGAGAGTAGATTTTGAATCTATCCCCCCTGAGGGAGTTGAGGTAACAGTCTCTCATTGCTGAATGGTCAGTCTCTTCTCTTTCTCTTTCCCTGTTACTCTTCTCTCTCTCTTTTCCTGTCTCTCCCCCCCTTGTCTCTGTCTCTCCCTCTCGCTCTTTCTCTCCCCACCTCTCTTCTCTCTCTCTTTCCCTGTCACTTTCTCTCTCCCCCCTTCTCTCTGTCTCTCTCTCTCGCTCTTTCTCTCCCCACCTCCTTCTCTCTTCTCCCCCCCCCCCCCCCTCCGCACTCTTTAAAACAAAACCCCATTAGCAACCACAGCGACAGATAGCGAGAGGAAGACCTGACCAGGTCTGTCACCTATCGAGGGTGCTGATTGGTCGATGGGGTCTGTTCTTGCTTTGTTGCCATGGGATGTGCAGGCAGGTCTGTCAGCCAGAGAGAGTGTTATGTTGCCGTGGGCTCTCCACTCAGCAGTCCTGTCAGTCCCATTACAGTGCCTTCAGAAATTAATCATACACCTTGACTTATTGCACATTTTGTTGTGTTACAGCCTGAATTCTGAATGGTTTAAATATATTGTTTTTCTGTTCTGTCACCCATCTACACAATACCCTATAATTACAAAATGAAAACATGTTTTTTGGAAATGTTTGCAAATTTATTGAAAATTAAATACAGAATTATATAATTTACATAAGTATTCACACCCCTGAGTCAATACATATGAGAATGACCTTTGGCAGCGATTACAGCTGTGAGTCTTTCTGGGCAAGTCTCTGAGAGCTTTCCACACCTAGATTGTACATCATTGGCCCATTATTATTTTTAAAATTCTTCAAGCTCTATCAAATTGGTTGTTGATCATTGCTAGACAAAAAAATTCAAGTCTTGTCAGATTTTCAAGAAGATTTAAGTGAAAACTGTATTCAGGAACATTCACTTTCTTCTTGGTAAGCAACTCCAGTGTATATTTGGCCTTGTGTTTTAGGTTATTGTCCTGCTGAAAGGTGAATTCATCTCCCTAGGATTTTGCCTGTGTGTAGTTTCTTTTTATCCCCCCAAAAACTCCCTAGTCCTTGCCGATGACGAGCATACCCATAACATGACGTAGCCCCCACCATGCTTGAAAATATGAAGAGTAGTACTCCGTGATGTGTTGGATTTGACCCCGACATAAGCCTTTTTTAAATTCAGGACAAAAAGTTCATTTCGTGGCTGTCACGCCCTGACCATAGAGAGCCTTTTATTCTCTATGTTGGTTAGGTCGGGGTGTGACTAGGGTGGGTTATCTAGGTAATTATATATATCTATGTTGGCCTGGTATGGTTCCCAATCAGAGGCAGCTGTTTATCGTTGTCTCCGTTGTCTCTGATCATATTTAGGCAGCCATTTCCCCATTGTGCTTTGTGGGATCTTGTCTATGTATAGTTGCCTGCGAACACTACTCTGAGCTTCACGTTTCCTTTTGCGCTTTATTGTTTTCTTTGAGTTTCACTTCCAAATAAAGAGGATGGAAACATACCACGCGGCATATTGGTCCACTCATTATAACGAGCGGGACAGTTGCCACTTGTTATAACCCAGCAGCTCTGTGACCCCACCGTTATAGTAGCCAGCAGCTCTGGGACCCCACCGTTATATAACCAGCAGCTCTGGGACCCCACCGTTATATAACCCAGCAGCTCTGGGACCCCACCGTTATATAACCCAGCAGCTCTGGGATCCCACCGTTATATAACCCAGCAGCTCTGGGACTGGGACCCCACCGTTATATAACCAGCAGCTCTGGGACCCCACCGTTATATAACCAGCAGCTCTGGGACCCCACCGTTATATAACCCAGCAGCTCTGGGACCCCACCGTTATATAACCCAGCAGCTCTGGGACCCCACCGTTATATAACCCAGCAGCTCTGGGACCCCAGTGTTATATAACCCAGCAGCTCTGTTACCCCACCGTTATATAACCCAGCAGCTCTGGGACCCCACCGTTATATAACCCAGCAGCTCTGGGACCCCATCGTTATATAACCCAGCAGCTCTGGGACCCCACCGTTATATAACCCAGCAGCTCTGTTACCCCACCGTTATATAACCCAGCAGCTCTGGGACTGGGACCCCACCGTTATATAACCAGCAGCTCTGGGACCCCACCGTTATATAACCAGCAGCTCTGGGACCCCACCGTTATATAACCCAGCAGCTCTGGGACCCCACCGTTATATAACCCAGCAGCTCTGGGACTGGGACCCCACCGTTATATAACCAGCAGCTCTGGGACCCCACCATTATATAACCCAGCAGCTCTGGGACCCCACCGTTATATAACCCAGCAGCTCTGGGACCCCACCGTTATATAACCCAGCAGCTCTGGGACTGGGACCCCACCGTTATATAACCCAGCAGCTCTGGGACCCCACCGTTATAGTAGCCAGCAGCTCTGGGATCCCACCGTTATATAACTCAGCAGCTCTGGGACCCCACCGTTATATAACCCAGCAGCTCTGGGACCCCACCGTTATATAACCCAGCAGCTCTGGGACCCCACCGTTATATAACCCAGCAGCTCTGGGACCCCACCGTTATATAACCCAGCAGCTCTGGGACCCCACCGTTATATAACCCAGCAGCTCTGGGACACCACCGTTATATAACCCAGCAGCTCTGGGACCCCACTGTTATATAACCCAGCAGCTCTGGGACCCCACTGTTATATAACCCAGCAGCTCTGGGACTGGGACCCCACCGTTATATAACCCAGCAGCTCTGGGACCCCATCGTTATATAACCCAGCAGCTCTGGGACCCCACCGTTATATAACCAGCAGCTCTGGGACCCCACCATTATATAACCCAGCAGCTCTGGGACCCCACCATTATATAACCCAGCAGCTCTGGGACACCACCGTTATATAACCAGCAGCTCTGGGACCCCACCGTTATATAACCCAGCAGCTCTGGGACCCCACCGTTATATAACCCAGCAGCTCTGGGACCCCATCGTTATATAACCCAGCAGCTCTGTGACCCCACCGTTATATAACCAGCAGCTCTGGGACCCCACCATTATATAACCCAGCAGCTCTGGGACCCCACCATTATATAACCCAGCAGCTCTGGGACACCACCGTTATATAACCCAGCAGCTCTGGGACACCACCGTTATATAACCCAGCAGCTCTGGGACCCCACCGTTATATAACCCAGCAGCTCTGGGACCCCACCGTTATATAACCCAGCAGCTCTGGGACTGGGACCCCACCGTTATATAACCCAGCAGCTCTGGGACACCACCGTTATATAACCCAGCAGCTCTGGGACCCCACCATTATATAACCCAGCAGCTCTGGGACCCCACCGTTATATAACCAGCAGCTCTGGGACCCCACCGTTATATAACCAGCAGCTCTGGGACCCCACCATTATATAACCAGCAGCTCTGGGACCCCACCATTATATAACCCAGCAGCTCTGGGACACCACTGTGGTAGTAGTAGGGTTATGAAGGTTACTAGGGTCATTAGGTTTCCCATGGAACAGCCTGGGTGGGTAGGTACACACACACACACACACACACACACACACACACTGAAGTCACACTCAGCCCTTCGGCTGAAGCACCCACGCACAAGCATAGGCACGGAGGCAGACAGACACACCCATGAACACAAACACACACACACACACACACACACACACACACACACACACACACACACACACACACACACACACACACACACACACACACACACACACACCCCTAGGTCAAATAAACACTTTTTTTGTGCATAAATTAGGTTTTACATATATGCTTTGTTTACTTCATGTCCATTTTAAAACAAACAGAATCTATGCCTGAAGCTTATTCTCAACCAGGGCGTGTAGACACACAGCTGTACACAAACACTGCACCCATAGTACACCAAAACATTAAGACACAAGGGGTTGCTGTGAACGATAGTGAATTAACAGTCTGTATTGTGGTATTAATAACATTAGTAACTTATAGCAGGGTTTCAAAGGCAGTAAACAAATTAGCCAAATGATCACCCGGTTGTTTTATTAGCAGTAATCAACTGAGCTAGAGACTCTTTCTGGCTCAGTGCCATTGGACATGCTGGGCTTGTGATTATGATTACATGTGACCAATGATGGAGGAAATCCCCCAAGAACACAGCTAGGAATATATACAGCAGAGTCCAATCTATAGGCAATAATATACTGTATGGACTCATTATGGCTCTGCCTACAATCAATGAGGGAAAGATGATTCCCAGAAGATAATGATGTGTGATGGCTAATGGAAGCCTTTTCTCAAGGTCAACCACGCTGAACGCTACACAGACTGGTCATGAAGTGATTTATTAGGATCCCCATTAGCCGACGTTAATGAAGACAGCTAGTCTTACTGGGGTACGACACATAACCAAAAATACATTACAGACAAAATACTTTACAACCAATCTAGGGAAATTTCCCTAAGAACCCCCATAATCAATGAGGGAAATATATTCCTCTAAGACCTTCTGGATTAAGGAGAGGGGATGCTTCTAGAACCATGGGACCCTCTGGATCAAGGAGAGGGGATACCTCTAGAACCATGGGACCCTCTGGATAAAGGAGAGGGGATACCTCTAGAACCATGGGACCCTTTGAATCAAGGAGAGGGGATACCTCTAGAACCATGGGACCCTTTGAATCAAGGAGAGGGGATATCTCTAGAACCAAGCCAACTACTCCTCCTCCCGCCTCTTCCAGCCTCCTCCAGCCTCCACCAGCCTCCACCAGCATCCTACTCCTCCTCCAGCCTCCTCCAGCCTCCACCAGCATCCTACTCCTCCTCCAGCCTCCTCCATCCTACTCCTCCTCCAGCTTCCTACTCCTCCTCCAGTCCTCCAGCCTTCTAATCCTCCTCCAGCCGCCTACTCCTCCTCCAGCCTCCTACTCCTCCTCCAGTCCTCCAGCCTCCTAATCCTTCTCCAGCCTCCTACTCCTCTTCCATCCTCCTCCAGCCATCCACCAGACCCTTCCAGCCCCCTCACTTTTCCACCCAGTCAGGTGTAGTGTGTCCAGGAGTTTTGTTTCTGTGATAACACCAGCGTTGGTGGAGTCTGTCTACACACAAACACAAAGACTCATAGACACACAGGACTAGTACACTCTTATAAAAAAAAAGGTTATATCTAGAACCCAAAAGGACTCTTCGGCTGTCCCCATTGGACAACCCTTTGAAGATTCCATTTTTCTTCCAGGTAGAACCCTTTCCACAGAGGGTTCTACATGGAACCCAAAAGTGTTCTACATTGAACCAAAGAAAGGGTTCTACCTATAACCAAAAATGGTTCTCCTATTGGGACAGGCGAAGAACCATTTTGGAACTCTTTTTTTTCTAAGTGTATATAGCGATACAGCGAGCCGTGCAGTCCCTCCAGACACATGTTATTAATCTGGAAGCCTAAACCTGCTCTTTGTTCACAATGCATTAGACTGGTAATTGTATCCAGAGGCTGTTAGGGGGCAGGGAAACACAAGTGTGGAGAGACGTAGTTAAATCTGAGACTACCTAACCAACCCCAACCCAACGCACACACACACACACACGCACACACGCGCGCACGCACGCGTGCACGCACGCACGCACGCACACACACACACACACACACACACACACACACACACACACACACTTTCATGGTCAGGGGTTAGGTGGGGGGGGGCCAGGTGGAAGGCCGGAGGGGTTTGAAAGGGATTGTGGGTAAGGGTGTTAATAATGATGCCGGCAGACAGACGTCCTAAAAGGACAAGGTTCAAAGTTCGAAGGTTAAAGTTCACACTCGGCAGCCCTAACCTTTAATTGCACTTTTACCCACTGAACTGTCAATTGTTGTTCGGACGGTATCTGACCTCTAACCTCTGCCTGGTCCTAGAACAGCTTAAAACCTCTGCCACGAATACCACTGGTCCCTACAACCCCCTGTAAATTGTTCTACCTAGAACCCTTTACCAAGGTTCTACTTAGAACCCTGTAATCTTTGAAGGGTTTTTCCTAGAACCCTCTACTTCCACTGAGAACCCTGTAATCTTTGAAGGGTTTTTCCTAGAACCCTCTACTTCCACTGAGAACCCTGTAATCTTTGAAGGGTTTTTCCTAGAACCCTCTACTTCCACTGAGAACCCTGTAATCTTTGAAGGGTTTTTCCTAGAACCCTCTACTTCCACTGAGAACCCTGTGATCTTTGAAAAGGGTTCTATGAATAGCTCCAGCAGCCTTTAAAGCCTTTCAAGTTAAACTCTTTATGACAATACACTAAATAATATCATGAGGCCTAGTTATACGGTAACACATTGGTGTTTGGAAACTCCTGGTTTACAGGCAACATCAGGCCTGCAAAGTCACAGTATGCTGGCTTGCAAAGTGATGTGTAATTTCTATTGGAATCCAGCCAGAGCGAGGATATTCAACAATTGGAACATTTAATCACCCGCAACCTGCATTCAGAATGACTGCCAGGGTAGGGAGGATTGATTAGTGAGACTACCTAAATCATCTCAACTGGAACAACCATCTCAGTAACGGGTGCAATAACTCCAACTACTAACAGATTAGATTAGTTTAAAAAAAAGGGGGAGAAATATATTTATCTTTGTGTAGTACAAGATTAATCAACCAATCAATGCAAAAACACAGATATCGTCTGAATGGCGCTGTCCATGCTGTCACTATAATGGCACAGATTTATTATTATTACCATTATATTATTATTATTATTACTCATATATTATTATTATTATTACCATTATATTATTATTATATTATTACTATTATAATATTATTATTACTAATATAGTATCATCATTACTAACATAGTATTATTATTACTAATATAGTATTATTATTACCATTATATTATTATTATTATTACTAATATATTATTATTATTATTACCATTATATTATTATTATTATTACTAATATATTATTATTATTATTACCATTATATTATTATATTATTATTACTATTATTATTATTATTATTACTCATATAATATTATTATTACTAATATATTATTATATTATTATTACCATTATATTATTATTATTACTAATATTGTCACGTTCCTGACCTGTTTCTGTTAGTTTTTGTATGTGTTAGTTGGTCAGGACGTGAGTTTGGGTGGGCAGTCTATGTTTTCTGTTTCTATGTTTGTTTAAGGGTTGCCTGGTATGGCTCTCAATTAGAGGCAGGTGTTTGGCGTTTCCTCTAATTGAGAGTCATATTAAGGTAGGTTGTTTCACATTGTTTGTTGTGGGTGGTTGTCTCCTGTGTCTGTGTATGTCGTTGCGCCACACGGGACTGTTTTTGGTTTGTTTCTATGTTCGTTCTTTTATGTAGTCGGTTTTCCCTGTTCATGCTTTCTTCGTGTTTCATGTAAGTTCGTCATCCAGGTCTGTCTACATCGTTTATTTTGTTTTGTAATTTTCCAAGTGTTTTTCGTGTTCGTCTTCGTCTTTAAATAAATTCATTATGTCTTATTCACACGCTGCGTTTTGGTCAAATCCCTGCTCCTCCTCTTCGGATGAAGAGGAGGAGGAAAGCCGTTACAGAACCACCCACCAATATACGACCAAGCAGCTTGGGGGAGCGCAACAAAAGAACCAGGACTCGTGGACATGGGAGGAGATATTGGATGGTAAGGGACCCTGGGCTCAACCAGGAGAATATCGCCGCCCCAAAGCTGAGCTGGAGGCAGCGAAAGCAGAGAGGCGGCGATATGAGGAGCTAGCTCGGAGGCAGGAAAAGGATCTGGGCTACACTACGTGGGAGGAGATTGACAGGTGGGCGATCAACCCAGGGCGAGTGCCGGAGCCCGCCTGGGATTCTCTGGCGCAGTGCAAGGAGGGATACCGGCGTATGGAGGCAGCACGAAGCGGTAGGAAGCCTGTGAGAAAAACCCAAAAATTTCTTGGGGGGGGGGGGGGGGGGCTTAAAGGGAGAGTGGCGAATTCAGGTAGGAAACCTGTGCCTACTCCCTGTACTTACCGTGGAGAGCGAGAGTACGGGCAGACACCGTGTTACGCAGTAGAGCGCACGGTGTCTCCTGTACATGTGCATAGCCCGGTGCGGGTTATTCCACCTCCCCGCACTGGCAGGGCTAGATTGAGTATTGAGCCGGATGTCATGAAGCCGGCCCTACATATCTGGCCACCAGTGCGTCTCCTCGGGCTGGCTTACATGGCACCAGCCTTACGCATAGTGCCCCCGGTTCGCCTACATAGCCCGGAGCGGGATATTCCACCTCCCCGCACTGGTCAGGCAACGGGGAGCATTCAACCAGGTAAGGTTGGGCAGGCTCAATGCTCAAGGGAGCCAGTACGCCTACACGGTCCGGTATTTCCGGCGCCACCTTCCTGTCCCAGCCCAGTACCACCAGTGCCTACACCACGCACCAGGCTTCCAGTGCGTTTCCAGAGCCCTGTTCCTCCTCCACGCACTCTCCCTATGGTGCGTGTCTCCAGCCCAGTGCCTCCAGTTCCGGCACCACGCACTAAGCCACCTGTGCGTCTCCAGAGCCCTGTACGCACTGTTCCTTCTCTCCGCACTCGCCCTGATGTGCGTGCCCTCAGCCCGGTACCTCCAGTTCCGGTACCACGCACCAGGCCTATAGTGCGCATTGAGAGTCCAGTGTGCCCTGTTGTTGTTCCCCGCACTAGCCTGAAGGTGCGTGTCCTTAGCCTGGTGCCTCCAGTTCCGGCACCACGCACCAGGCCTACAGTGCGCCTCATCCGGCCAGAGCCATCCGTCTCCCCAGCGCCGTCTGAGCCATCCGTCTCCCCAGCGCCGTCTGAGCCATCCGTCTGCCCAGTGCCGTCTGAGCCATCCGTCTGTCCCGAGCCATTAGAGCCGCCCGTCTGTCCCGAGCCGTTAGAGCCGTTAGTCAGTCAGGAGCCGCTAGAGCCATTTGTCAGTCAGGATCTGCCGGAGCCGCCAACCAGACAGGATCTGCCAGAGCCGCCAACCAGACAGGATCTGCCAGAGCCGTCAGCCAGCCATGAGCGTCCAGAGCCGTCAGCCAGCCATGAGCGTCCAGAGCCGTCAGCCAGCCATGAGCGTCCAGAGCCGTCAGCCAGCCATGAGCGTCCAGAGCCGTCAGCCAGCCATGAGCTGTCCCTCAGCCCAGAGCGGCTATTTATCCAGAACTGCCCCTCAGTCCAGAGCTGTCTCTCTGTCCGGAGCTGCCCTTCAGTCCGGAGTTGCCCCTCTATCCTGAGCTACCTCTCTATCCTGACCTACCTCTCTGTCCTTAGTTATATCTCTGTCCTGAGCTGCCTTATCCCGGTGCTGCCCCTTGTCCCGGTGCTGCCCCTTATCTTAAGGTTACCTTTTAAATTTAGGGGGTGTAATATGAGGGTGGTCATTCGTAGGGGGAGACGAAAGCTGGGATTGACTATGGTGGGGTGGGGACCTCGCCCAGAGCCTGAGCCACCACCGTGGTCAGATGCCCACCCAGACCCTCCCCTAAACTTTGTGCTGGTATGGCTCTCAATTAGAGGCAGGTGTTTGGCGTTTCCTCTAATTGAGAGTCATATTAAGGTAGGTTGTTTCACATTGTTTGTTGTGGGTGGTTGTCTCCTGTGTCTGTGTATGTCGTTGCGCCACACGGGACTGTTTTCGGTTTGTTTCTATGTTCGTTCTTTTATGTAGTCAGTTTTCTCTGTTCATGCGTTCTTCGTGTTTCATGTAAGTTCGTCATCCAGGTCTGTCTACATCGTTTATTTTGTTTTGTAATTTTCCAAGTGTTTTTCGTGTTCGTCTTCGTCTTTAAATAAATTCATTATGTCTTATTCACACGCTGCGTTTTGGTCAAATCCCTGCTCCTCCTCTTCGGATGAAGAGGAGGAGGAAAGCCGTTACAAATATGTTATATTATTATTACTATTAGTATTGTTATTATTATTACTCATATATTATTATTACTACTATATTATTATATTATTACCATTATATTATTATTACTATTATATTATTATTATTGTTATTACTAATATAGTATCATTATTATTATATTACTATTATAATATTATTATTGTTACATTACTATTATTATTTGTAGTATTATTGTAGTAGTATTATTATTATTACTATTATTATTATTTTTAATTGACAGAGAAGTCCTACTGAGACTAGAATCTCTTTTACAGATGAGCCCTGCACAATACACTACATTTTTATTTTATTTCTATTTATTTAGCCTTTATTTAACTAGGCAAGTCAGTTAAGAACACATTTTTATTTACAATGATGGCCTACCCGGCCCAAATCCTAACCCAGATGACGCTGGGCCAATTGTGCGCCGCCCTATGGGACTCCCAATCACGGCCTGTTGTGATACAGCCTGGATTTGAACCAGGATCTGTAGTTACGCCTCTAGGACTGAGATGCAGTGCCTTAGACCGCTGCGCCAAAAGTATGTACTCGTTGAACATCTCATTCCAAAATCATGGGCATTAATATGGAGTTGGTACCCACTTGCTGCTATAATAGCCTCCACTCTTCTGGGAAGGCTTTTCACTAGATATTGGAACATTGCTGCTATAATAGCCTCCACTCTTCTGGGAAGGCTTTCCACTAGATGATGGAACATTGCTGCGGGACATGCTTCTATTCAGCCACAAGTGAGGTCGGGTAGTCATTCAAAGTTATCCCAAAGGTGTTCGATGGGGTTAAGGTCAGGGCTATGTATAGGCCAATCAAGTTCTTCCACACTGATCTCAACAAATAATTTCTGTACGGACCTCGCTTTGTGCAAGGGAGCATTGTCATGCTGAAACAGGAAAGGGCCTTCCCCAAACTGTTGCCACAAAGTTGGAAGCACAGAATCGTCTAGAATGTCATTGTATGCTGTAGCGTTAAGATTTCCCTTCACTGTAACTAAGGGGCCCGAACCAATGAAAAACAGCCCCAGACCATTATTCCTCCTTCACCAAACTTTACAGTTGGCACTATGCATTGGGGCAGGTATCGTTCTCCTGGCATCCGCAAAACCCAGATTCGTCCGTCGGACTGCCAGATGGTGAAGCGTGAGTCATCACTCCAGAGAACGCGTTTCCACTGCTCCAGAGTCCAATGGTGGCGAGCTTTACACCACTCCAGCCGATGATTGGCATTGCGCATGGTGATCTTAGGCTTGTGTGTGGCTGCTCGGCCATGGAAACCCATTTCATGAAGCTCACGACAAACAGTTCTTGTGTTGATGTTGCTTCCAGAGGCAGTTTGTAAATTGTTCCACATAAAGGGCACACACACCGAAGGGGCCTCCAGTGTCATCCTAACTTGAGACCGGGTTTGGTCATTTGTAAGTCTAAATTAAATAAATTATGATAAAATTATGATATATACATAGAAAGTGCTTTGTAGATAAACAAAGCTCCAGAGTGGTGCATCCCAGTGCTGGAGGCGTCACTACAGACGATGGGTGGTGCATCCCAGTGCTAGAGGCGTCACTACAGACCCTGGGTGGTGCATCCCAGTGCTAGAGGCGTCACTACAGACCCTGGGTGGTGCATCCCAGTGCTAGAGGCGTCACTACAGACCCTGGGTGGTGCATCCCAGTGCTAGAGGCGTCACTACAGACCATGGGTGGTGCATCCCAGTGCTAGAGGCATCATTACAGACCCTGGGTGGTGCATCCCAGTGCTAGAGGCGTCACTACAGACCATGGGTGGTGCATCCCAGTGCTAGAGGCATCATTACAGACCCTGGGTGGTGCATCCCAGTGCTAGAGGCGTCACTACAGACCCTGGGTGGTGCATCCCAGTGCTGGAGGCATCACTACAGACCCTGGGTGGTGCATCCCAGTGCTAGAGGCGTCACTAAAGACCCTGGGTGGTGCATCCCAGTGCTAGAGGCGTCACTACAGACCGTCATTGTAAAATAAGAATGTGTTCTTAACTGACTTGCCTTAGTTAAATAAAGATACAATTTCACAAAAAATAAACAAGAACATGCTGGTCTCTTGTTACATTCATTTTTTGATACAAACACAATGGTGAGTGGTCATTGATATCATTTGCAAAAAAACACCACTAGCCAAATACTAATGGGGACGGTTAGTCAGGATAAGGTCAATCAACGGGGAGTTTGCTAGGTTTTTTTACAGTACTCTGGGTTTCGTTATCAGCTGAGTCAAATTGAACAGATAATCTTAAACTGATCTGAGACATGTGTAAGCCAATCAAGACTTAGATCTCCTAGCACAACCAGTTCAGATACCAGAAAGGGTTTTAAAATAGTCAGAAATAATACCAACAGCCTCTGCCGCAGCAATAAATATGTTTGGCTTATGGCCACTTCTTTAACCAACAGCTCACACATTTTAGGGACAGAGATGCTAAGAGAGGATCTTACATACAGTGCATTAGGAAAGTATTTTTCCACATTTTGTTAGGTTATAGCCTTATTCTAAAATGGATTCAATTGTTTGTTTTCCTCATCAATATACACATAATACCCCACAAGGACAAAGAAAAACGGGTTTTTAGAATTGTTAGCAAATCTTTAAAAAACATGACATTTACATAAGTATTCAGATCCTTTACTCAATACTTTGTTGAAGCACCTTTGGCAGCGATTACAGCCTTGAATCTTCTTGGGTATGACGCTACAAGCTTGGCACACCTGTATTTGGGGAGTTTCTCCCATTCTCCTCTCAATCTCTGTCAGGTTGGATGGGGAGTGTTGCTGCACAGTTATTTTCAGGTCTCTACAGAGAAGTTAGATTGGGTTCAAGTCCGGGTTCCTGCTGGGACACTCAAGGACATTCAGAGACAAAGCCATTCCTGCGTTGTCTTGGCTGTGTGCTTAGGGTCTTTGTCCTGTTGGAAGGTGAAAATTCACCCCAGTCTGAGGTCCTGAGTGCTCTGGAGCAGGTTTTCATCAAGATATTTCTGTACTTTGCTCCATTCATCTTTCCCTCGATCCTGACTATTCTCCCAGTCCCTGACGCTGAAAACATCCCCACAGAATGATGCTGCCACCACCATGCTTCACCATAGGGATGGTGCTAGGTTTCCTCCAGACGTGACGCTTTTCATTCTGGCAAAAAAGGTTTCATCAGACCAGAGTATCTTGTTTCTCATGGTCTGAGAGTTCTTTAGGTGTCTTTTGGCAAACTCCAAGCAGATGTGGGGTATTTCTATGGTTCTCAATTAGGGACAGCTCTCTATCGTTGTCTCTGATTGGGAACCATACTTAGGTAGCCCTTTTTCTCTCCTTTGGTTGTGGGAAGTTAAATTTGTTTGTGGCACAGAGCCCTTAAGCTTCACGGTTGTTTTGTATCGTTTATTGTTTTTTTTGGCGTCATTTCTAACAAAAAGGGGACTATGTACGCTCTCCACGCTGCACCTTGGTCCAGTTCTTTCATCGGCCGTGACAATGTGTGAAAAACGCTACTATCATTCCCATGACTTGAATGGGATTTGTGCCATAAATGCTAAAACGTTAGCATTTGTAAACAGTGCAAGGGAACAAAAGACCAAAGCATGGATTGGTGTCATACCTGCTTAAAAACTAAATGACCCCAGCCATTATTTCCTTGGCTGCAGTAGCTTCATTCACCTCAGTCCATCTACAAGCACATAGCCTATTAAGACAAAGGAGATGATTGTGGACTACAGGAAAAAGAAGACCGAGCATGTCCCCATTCTCATCGACGGGGCTGCAGTGGAGCAGGTTGAGAGTTTCCACATCACCAGCAAACTAACATGGTCCAAGCACACCAAGACAGTCGTGAAGAGGGCACGACAAAAACCTATTCCCCCTCAGGAGACTGAAAAGATTTAGCATGGGTCCTCAGATCATCAAAAAGGTTCTACAGCTGCTCCATCAAGAGCATAATGATTGGTTGCATCACTGCCTGGTATGGCAACTGCTTGGCCTCCGACTGCAAGGCACTACAGAGGGTAGTGCGTACGGCCCAGTACATCACTGGGGCCAAGCTTCCAGACATCCAGGACCTCTATACCAGGCGGTGTCAGAGGAAAGCCCTAAAAATTGTCAGAGACTCCAGCCACCCTAGTCATAGACTGTTCTCTCTTCTACTGCACAACAAGTGGTACCAGGAGCGCAAAGTCTAGGTCCAAGAGGCTTCTAAACAGCTTCTACCCCACAAGTCATAAGACTCCTGAACATCTAGTCAAATGGCTACCCAGACTATTTGCATTGCCCCCCCCTCCCCCCTCTTTACACCACTACTAATCTCTGTTGTCATTTATGTATAGTCACTTTAATTAACTCTACCTACATGTACATACTAACTCAACTAACCGGTGCCCCCGCACATTGACTCTGTACCGGTACCCCCCTGTATATAGTCTCTCTATTGTTATTTCACTGTTGCTCTTTAATTACTTGTTACTTTTATCGCTTATTCTTATCTGGGGTTTTTTTAACTGCGTTGTTGGTTAAGGGGCTCGTAAAGCATTTCACTGTAAGTTCAACACCTGTTGTATTCGGCATCATGTGACTAAAACAATTCAAATGGGCTCCGATAGTGATTGTTGCTCCGTTAGCCTTGACTGTGAAACACCAACAGCCATCAAAAGCGGATTGGTGTCTGACAAATGTGGCGCCTTTGTAAAGTTATAAACGACATGATAAGTTGTGTATAAACATGTCTTCAGCACGTGCTGATGAGAGACTGCGCCAGCCATATGACAGACAAGGTCGGGGGGGGGGGGGGGGGGGGGGGGACATGAGGTCATGGAGACATGATGATCATGTTAAAGGGGTGTCAAAATGTTGAAATCAAAGAGATTACTGGTGATTGTGCTTGTCAATTATTAGTGGTTTCGGGAACTTGTCTGATAATGCAACTCTTTCTAGTCCCTCCTGCCCTGCCAGCCCCCCCTGCAATGTCCCAGGCAGTCAGAGACTTATCACTATCCTCTTTCTAGTCCCTCCGGCCCTGCCAGCCCCCCCCCCCCCCCTCCAATGTCCCAGGCAGTCAGAGACTTATCACTATTCTCTTTCTAGTCCCTCCTGCCCTGACAGCCCCCCCCCCCCCACACACAATGCCCCAGGCAGTCAGAGACTTATCACTATCTGCATCTGAGTAAATGTTTCCTGCGAAGGGAGTTTAGCAGTTCTCTAAACAGATGGAGGAAGTGGAAGGCGATAGGGCCCAGAGGAAATGTATCTCTGTTCAACTTATAGACAGTCATAGTGTTTCAGGTTAAATCTGAACGAGGAGGAGGATCATTTGTTTTTTGTATTGCGCAATAACAGGCTCTGGCTTGGCCAAGAGATGTCTCCCTCAGGTAGATTTACAGACCTAAGTAGAAAGATTGTTCCTGGTTAGATTTATGTATTTGTCTAATGGTGATGCACACCCCTTCTTTTTTTGTTGCCTCCCTCGCTTCTGTGCTAGACTCACTCTCGTAGTGATGGGAGTTTGAGGGAATTTGGCCGCTCTCTACACAGGGTAAGGAAGTGGATCTGAGGAGGATGACTGGGCCAGAAGACGTCTCTGAAGATTTACAGGCCTAAAGAGTCAGAGTGTTTTAGGTCAGATCTGAAAGAGACATACTCAACCATCCCTCCCTTCACTTTCATTTAACACTTAACGTTATTGGAAAATATCAAAACCGTCAGTGATTCTACGACTCCTAGACAGATCAATCATAAATAATGAAGACTTGGTCATAAATAAGAAAGATTTCCTCATGGGAGACTAGGAAGTGGGCGTGTGAAACCAACGCTAGGGTCAGGACGCACTTCAAAATGTCAGCCAATGAATACCACAGCCACGCTTTCTTCTTTACCACAAGACTGACAAAGGAACCGAAGAAAGTAGCGAGGTTTGGATATTCACACAGGGATTGATTTTATAATACACTACATTCAACCAGCACAGCATGACACTAATTATATAAGACAAATGACATTCATATCTTACCGCTCAGTGAAGGAGATTAGTATAATCGGCATTACTGATAAACCAGCTCTGGGGGGGCGGTGGTAGTTTGTGTGTCTGTGTCTGTGTCTGTGTCTGTGTCTGTGTCTGTGTCTGTGTCTGTGTCTGTCTGTAATTACAGAGGTACTACCACACAACATATGCTCTCTCATAATCTGTTTTTTTTCTTCTTCTCCCCATTATAAGGAGATTACTATAAATGAAAATGGACGAAACGTGACTCGATTCACAAATCAGGAAGACAAAGAGTGCATCCCAAATGGAACCCTATTCTCTACATATACCTATGGGGCTCTGGTTAAAAGTAGTGCACTATAAAGGGAATAGGGTGCCATTTAGGACATTTAAAAAAAAAAAACCATTGTCCACGTTGCTATTTGGTTAGAAAGTATATGAATCCAGACTAGGGCTGTGCCGGTCATGAAATGGTGTCAGCTGGTGATTGCAAAGCAAAATAACTGCCGGTCTCGCTGTAATTGACTGTAATTAACATAAACAACTCTAACATCCCCTTGGCTTCCATTCATAACCTACAAGCCACCGATGCAGACCTTTGGAACATCTACATTACCATACAAAAGTTTGGGGTCTCTTAGAAATAGCAACAAAAAAAAATTGTGCATTAAAATAACATCAAATTGGTCAGAAATACAGAGTAGACATTGTTAATGTTGTAAATGACTATTGTAGCTGAAAACGGCTGATTTTTAATGGAATATCTACATAGGTGTACAGAGGCCCATTATCAGCAAACATCACTCCTGTGTTCGAATGGGACGTTGTGTTAGCTAGGGGGGTCAGGATGGTGATCGGTTCACCACCACAGAACTGGTTTCAGGTTGATACTGATCAGTTCACCACCACAGAACTGGTTTCAGGTTGATACTGGTCAGTTCACCACCACAGAACTGGTTTCAGGTTGATACTGATCAGTTCACCACCTAAGAATTGGTTTAAGGTTGATACTGGTCAGTTCACCACCACAGAGCTGGTTTCAGGTTGATACTGATCAGTTCACCACCACAGAACTGGTTTCAGGTTGATACTGATCTGTTCACCACCACATAACTGGTTTCAGGTTGATACTGATCAGTTCACCACCACAGAACTGGTTTCAGGTTGATACTGGTCAGTTCACCACCACAGAACTGGTTTCAGGTTGATACTGGTCAGTTCACCACCACAGAACTGGTTTCAGGTTGATACTGATCAGTTCACCACCACAGAACTGGTTTCAGGTTGATACTGATCAGTTCACCACCACAGAACTGGTTTCAGGTTGATACTGATCAGTTCACCACCACAGAACTGGTTTCATGTTGATACTGATCAGTTCACCGCCACAGAACTGGTTTCAGGTTGATACTGATCAGTTCACCGCCACAGAACTGGTTTCAGGTTGATACTGATCAGTTCACCACCACAGAACTGGTTTCAGGTTGATACTGATCAGTTCACCGCCACAGAACTGGTTTCAGGTTGATACTGATCTGTTCACCACCACATAACTGGTTTCAGGTTGATACTGATCAGTTCACCACCACAGAACTGGTTTCAGGTTGATACTGATCAGTTCACCGCCACAGAACTGGTTTCAGGTTGATACTGATCAGTTCACCGCCACAGAACTGGTTTCAGGTTGATACTGGTCAGTTCACCGCCACAGAACTGGTTTCAGGTTGATACTGATCAGTTCACCGCCACAGAACTGGTTTCAATAGGAGAAATAAAGAGTAAGAGGCACACAAAGACATTTCAGGATCAGAATTCAGGGTTACATCCCCAATCACACCCCTTTCCCTATAGAGTGTACTACTTTTGACCAGAGTCCTATGGCACTACATAGGGAATAAGGGGACATCTGGGACACACTGAGAGAAATGTCATCATTTACTGTAAACATTAACAAAGGGGTTATCTAGAAGTTTACTGTAAACATTAACCAAGGTGTTATCCAGTAGTGTACTGTAAACATTAACCAAGGTGTTATCCAGTAGTTTACTGTAAACATTAACCAAGGTGTTATCCAGTAGTTTACTGTAAACATTAACCAAGGTGCTATCCAGTAGTTTACTGTAAACATTAACCAAGGTGTTATCCAGTAGTTTGATGTAAACATTAACCAAGGTGCTATCCAGTAGTTTACTGTAAACATTAACCAAGGTGCTATCCAGTAGTTTAATGTAAACATTAACCAATGTGTTATCCAGTAGTTTACTGTAAACATTAACCAAGGTGCTATCCAGTAGTTTAATGTAAACATTAACCAAGGTGTTATCCAGTAGTTTACTGTAAACATTAACCAAGGTGGTATCCAGTAGTTTACTATAAACATTAACCAAGGTGTTATCCAGTAGTTTACTGTAAACATTAACCAAGGTGTTATCTAGAAGTTTACTGTAAACATTAACCAAAGTGTTATCCAGTAGTTTACTGTAAACATTAACCAAGGTGTTATCCAGTAGTTTACTGTAAACAGTAACCAAGGTGTTATCCAGTAGTTTACTGTAAACATTAACCAAGGTGTTATCTGGACGTTTACTGTAAACATTAACCAAGGTGTTATCTAGAAGTTTACTATAAACATTAACCAAGGTGTTATCTGGACATTTACTGTAAACATTAACCAAGGTGTTATCCAGTAGTTTACTGTAAACATTAACCAAGGTGGTATCCAGTAGTTTACTATAAACATTAACCAAGGTGTTATCCAGTAGTTTACTGTAAACATTAACCAAGGTGTTATCTAGAAGTTTACTGTAAACATTAACCAAGGTGTTATCCAGTAGTTTACTGTAAACATTAACCAAGGCGTTATCCAGTAGTTTACTATAAACATTAACCAAGGTGTTATCCAGTAGTTTACTGTAAACATTAACCAAGGTGTTATCCAGTAGTTTACTGTAAACATTAACCAAGGTGTTATCTAGAAGTTTACTGTAAACATTAACCAAGGTGTTATCTAGAAGTTTACTGTAAACATTAACCAAGGTGTTATCTAGTAGTTTACTATAAACATTAACCAAGGTGTTATCCAGTAGTTTACTGTAAACATTAGCCAAGGTGTTATCCAGTAGTTTACTGTAAACATTAACCAAGGTGTTATCTAGAAGTTTACTGTAAACATTAACCAAGGTGTTATCCAGTAGTTTACTGTAAACATTAACCAAGGTGTTATCCAGTAGTTTACTGTAAACATTAACCAAGGTGTTATCTAGAAGTTTACTGTAAACATTAACCAAGGTGTTATCCAGTAGTTTACTGTAAACATTAACCAAGGTGTTATCCAGTAGTTTACTGTAAACATTAACCAAGGTGTTATCCAGTAGTTTACTGTAAACATTAACCAAGGTGTTATCCAGTAGTTTACTGTAAACATTTACCAAGGTGTTATCCAGTAGTTTACTGTAAACATTAACCAAGGTGTTATCCAGTAGTTTACTGTAAACATTAACCAAGGTGTTATCCAGTAGTTTACTGTAAACATTAACCAAGGTGTTATCCAGTAGTTTACTGTAAACATTAACCAGGGTGTTATCCAGAAGTTTAATGTAAACATTAACCAATGTGTTATCTAGAAGTTTACTGTAAACATTAACCAAGGTGTTATCCAGTAGTTTACTGTAAACATTAACCAAGGTGTTATCTGGACGTTTTCTGTAAACATTAACCAAGGTGTTATCTAGAAGTTTACTATAAACATTAACCAAGGTGTTATCTGGACATTTACTGTAAACATTAACCAAGGTGTTATCCAGTAGTTTACTGTAAACATTAACCAAGGTGGTATCCAGTAGTTTACTATAAACATTAACCAAGGTGTTATCCAGTAGTTTACTGTAAACATTAACCAAGGTGTTATCTAGAAGTTTACTGTAAACATTAACCAAGGTGTTATCCAGTAGTTTACTGTAAACATTAACCAAGGCGTTATCCAGTAGTTTACTATAAACATTAACCAAGGTGTTATCCAGTAGTTTACTGTAAACATTAACCAAGGTGTTATCCAGTAGTTTACTGTAAACATTAACCAAGGTGTTATCTAGAAGTTTACTGTAAACATTAACCAAGGTGTTATCTAGAAGTTTACTGTAAACATTAACCAAGGTGTTATCTAGTAGTTTACTATAAACATTAACCAAGGTGTTATCCAGTAGTTTACTGTAAACATTAGCCAAGGTGTTATCCAGTAGTTTACTGTAAACATTAACCAAGGTGTTATCTAGAAGTTTACTGTAAACATTAACCAAGGTGTTATCCAGTAGTTTACTGTAAACATTAACCAAGGTGTTATCCAGTAGTTTACTGTAAACATTAACCAAGGTGTTATCTAGAAGTTTACTGTAAACATTAACCAAGGTGTTATCCAGTAGTTTACTGTAAACATTAACCAAGGTGTTATCCAGTAGTTTACTGTAAACATTAACCAAGGTGTTATCCAGTAGTTTACTGTAAACATTAACCAAGGTGTTATCCAGTAGTTTACTGTAAACATTAACCAAGGTGTTATCCAGTAGTTTACTGTAAACATTAACCAAGGTGTTATCCAGTAGTTTACTGTAAACATTAACCAAGGTGTTATCCAGTAGTTTACTGTAAACATTAACCATGGTGTTATCCAGTAGTTTACTGTAAACATTAACCAGGGTGTTATCCAGAAGTTTAATGTAAACATTAACCAATGTGTTATCTAGAAGTTTACTGTAAACATTAACCAAGGTGTTATCCAGTAGTTTACTGTAAACATTAACCAAGGTGTTATCTGGACGTTTACTGTAAACATTAACCAAGGTGTTATCTAGAAGTTTACTATAAACATTAACCAAGGTGTTATCTGGACATTTACTGTAAACATTAACCAAGGTGTTATCCAGTAGTTTACTGTAAACATTAACCAAGGTGTTATCCAGTAGTTTACTGTAAACATTAACCAAGGCGTTATCCAGTAGTTTACTATAAACATTAACCAAGGTGTTATCCAGTAGTTTACTGTAAACATTAACCAAGGTGTTATCCAGTAGTTTACTGTAAACATTAACCAAGGTGTTATCTAGAAGTTTACTGTAAACATTAACCAAGGTGTTATCTAGTAGTTTACTATAAACATTAACCAAGGTGTTATCCAGTAGTTTACTGTAAACATTAGCCAAGGTGTTATCCAGTAGTTTACTGTAAACATTAACCAAGGTGTTATCTAGAAGTTTACTGTAAACATTAACCAAGGTGTTATCCAGTAGTTTACTGTAAACATTAACCAAGGTGTTATCCAGTAGTTTACTGTAAACATTAACCAAGGTGTTATCTAGAAGTTTACTGTAAACATTAACCAAGGTGTTATCCAGTAGTTTACTGTAAACATTAACCAAGGTGTTATCCAGTAGTTTACTGTAAACATTAACCAAGGTGTTATCTAGAAGTTTACTGTAAACATTAACCAAGGTGTTATCCAGTAGTTTACTGTAAACATTAACCAAGGTGTTATCCAGTAGTTTACTGTAAACATTAACCAAGGTGTTATCTAGAAGTTTACTGTAAACATTAACCAAGGTGTTATCCAGTAGTTTACTGTAAACATTAACCAAGGTGTTATCCAGTAGTTTACTGTAAACATTAACCAAGGTGTTATCCAGTAGTTTACTGTAAACATTAACCAAGGTGTTATCCAGTAGTTTACTGTAAACATTAACCAAGGTGTTATCCAGTAGTTTACTGTAAACATTAACCAAGGTGTTATCCAGTAGTTTACTGTAAACATTAACCAAGGTGTTATCCAGTAGTTTACTGTAAACATTAACCAGGGTGTTATCCAGAAGTTTAATGTAAACATTAACCAATGTGTTATCTAGAAGTTTACTGTAAACATTAACCAAGGTGTTATCCAGTAGTTTACTGTAAACATTAACCAAGGTGTTATCTAGTAGTTTACTATAAACATTAACCAAGGTGTTATCTGGACGTTTACTGTAAACATTAACCAAGGTGTTATCCAGTAGTTTACTGTAAACATTAACCAAGGTGTTATCCAGTAGTTTACTGTAAACATTAACCAAGGTGTTATCCAGTAGTTTACTGTAAACATTAACCAAGGTGTTATCCAGTAGTTTACTGTAAACATTAACCAAGGTGTTATCCAGAAGTTTAATGTAAACATTAACCAAGGTGTTATCTAGAAGTTTACTGTAAACATTAACCAAGGTGTTATCCAGTAGTTTACTGTAAACATTAACCAAGGTGTTATCTAGAAGTTTACTGTAAACATTAACCAAGGTGTTATCTAGAAGTTTACTGTAAACATTAACCAAGGTGTTATCTAGAAGTTTACTGTAAACATTAACCAAGGTGTTATCTAGTAGTTGACTGTAAACATTAACCAAGGTGTTATCCAGTAGTTTACTGTAAACATTAACCAAGGTGTTATCCAGTAGTTTACTGTAAACATTAACCAAGGTGTTATCTAGAAGTTTACTGTAAACATTAACCAAGGTGTTATCCAGTAGTTTACTGTAAACATTAACCAAGGTGTTATCCAGTAGTTTACTGTAAACATTAACCAAGGTGTTATCCAGTAGTTTACTGTAAACATTAACCAAGGTGTTATCCAGTAGTTTACTGTAAACATTAACCAAGGTGTTATCTAGAAGTTTACTGTAAACATTAACCAAGGTGTTATCCAGTAGTTTACTGTAAACATTAACCAAGGTGTTATCCAGTAGTTTACTGTAAACATTAACCAAGGTGTTATCCAGTAGTTTAATGTAAACATTAACCAAGGTGTTATCCAGTAGTTTACTGTAAACATTAACCAAGGTGTTATCTAGAAGTTGGCACTGACCAGAATATGATTTATATCAAGCCATAGGGGTTTTACCTGTAAAGCTATTGTGCATTACAGGTAGTGGAGTTTTTGGCTTGTTGACCCAAATGGCACCCTATTCCCAAGATAGATAGTAGTGATACAAATAAAAAAGTAAAGATATACTAACATATCGGGATAATATTTCTGACGCTATATCGTATCGTATTGACAATATCGCAATATTATCTTGGGCTAGTTGGCTGTACCTACACCAAAACTTCAGTATCTTTCCTTCTAGTGGTTAGAGCGTTGGACTAGTAACTGAAAGGTTGCTGGATCGAATCCCCTGAGCTCACAAGGTAAAAATCTGTCGTTCTACCCCTGAGCAAGGCAGTTAACCCACTGTTCCCCGGGCCCTGAGCAAGGCAGTTAACCCACTGTTCCCCGGGCGCCAAAGACGTAGATGTCGATTAAGGCAGACCCCAGCACCTCTCTGATTCAGAGAGGGTTAAATGCGCAAGACAAATTTCAGTTGAATACATTTAGTTGGACAAATGACTAGGTACCCCCCATTCCCCTTTCGTAGCTTGTTCTCCATCTTCTTTTTAAACAGTGAGCCAACCATGTTTTCAGCTCTTTTATTTCCATGACCGATCAAAACTTGTTTTCTCAGGGCTCTCTCTTGTCTCTCTGCGGCAGATATATGGTGAGCAATATGTTTGGAACATGGAATCTCAATAAAATCAAGGTATCGAATCGCAAAACATGTAGAATCGTGAGAATCGCAATACATAACGTATCGGCACCTAAGTATGGTATATAGTGCACTAACTGTCACCCGCGCACTAAATAGGGACTAGGGTTCCATTTTGGACTCAGACTATGTTTAGAAGGGGTCACGGTAGACAGCTGCAGTGATGACACTGCTTTCTTGCAGAATAGCAAGGTCAGATTCTTCAGAAGTAATGGATCCATACGGCAGGGAGGGATATACAGTTACTTGCAGGTGCAGAAAGAAAAGCAAAGCTTTAAAATCGTCAGCCCATTTGGGTCAAAACGGTGCATTTAATAAACCACAGGACGACTGGATGCATGTCTCCTGAATGGCCACCTATTCCCAACATAGTGTGCTACATTTCTGGTCAAAAGTAGCGCACTATAAAGGGAATAGGGTGCCATTTGGGGCCCATTTAAGATCTATCTTTCTGAACGTCAGATCTATCCCAGCGATAAGATACCAGTGTGGGTCACATCAACCCTGTCAGAAGGAAGCAGCTGGCCTTTGGATTCTTCAAATCCCTGTCAGAGAGGCCAGGCTGTTCTCTATATACCATAGTACCTGTCAGAGAGGCCAGGCTGTTCTCTAAATACCATAGGACCTGTCAGAGAGGCCAGGCTGTTCTCTATATACCATAGTACCTGTCAGAGAGGCCAGGCTGTTCTCTATATACCATAGCACCTGTCAGAGAGGCCAGGCTGTTCTCTATATACCATAGTACCTGTCAGAGAGGCCAGGCTGTTCTCTATATACCATAGTACCTGTCAGAGAGGCCAGGGTGTTCTCTATATACCATAGTACCTGTCAGAGAGGCCAGGCGGTTCTCTATATACCATAGTACCTGTCAGAGAGGCCAGGCTGTTCTCTATATACCATAGCATCTGTCAGAAAGGCCAGGCTGTTCTCTATATACCATAGTACCTGTCAGAGAGGCCAGGCTGTTCTCTATATACCATAGCACCTGTCAGAGAGGCCAGGCTGTTCTCTATATACCATAGCACCTGTCAGAAAGGCCAGGCTGTTCTCTATATACCATAGTACCTGTCAGAGAGGCCAGGCTGTTCTCTATATACCATAGTACCTGTCAGAGAGGCCAGGCTGTTCTCTATATACCATAGTACCTGTCAGAGAGGCCAGGCTGTTCTCTATATACCATAGTACCTGTCAGAAAGGCCAGGCTGTTCTATATATACCATAGTACCTGTCAGAGAGGCCAGGCTGTTCTCTATATACCATAGTACCTGTCAGAGAGGCCAGGCTGTTCTCTATATACCATAGTACCTGTCAGAGAGGCCAGGCTGTTCTCTATATACCATAGTACCTGTCAGAGAGGCCAGGCTGTTCTCTATATACCATAGTACCTATCAGAGAGGCCAGGTTGTTCTCTATATACCATAGCACCTGTCAGAGAAGCCAGGCTGTTCTCTATATACCATAGCACCTGTCCGAGTAGCCAGACTGTTCTCTATATACCATAGGACCTGTCAGAGAGGCCAGGCTGTTCTCTTTATACCATAGCACCTGTCAGAGAGACCAGGCTGTTCTCTATATACCATAGTACCTGTCAGAAAGGCCAGGCTCTTCTCTATATCCCATAGTACCTGTCAGAGAGGCCAGGCTGTTCTCTATATACCATAGTACCTGTCAGAGAGGCCAGGCTGTTCTCTATATACCAGAGGACCTGTCAGAGAGGCTAGGCTGTTCTCTATATACCATAGCACCTGTCAGAGAGGCCAGGCTGTTCTCTATATACCATAGCACCTGTCAGAGAGGCCAGGCGGTTCTTTATATACCATAGGACCTGTCAGAGAGGCCAGGCTGTTCTCTATATACCATAGTACCTGTCAGAGAGGCCAGGCTGTTCTCTATATACCATAGCACCTGTCAGAGAGGCCAGGCGGTTCTTTATATACCATAGGACCTGTCAGAGAGGCCAGGCTGTTCTCTATATACCATAGCACCTGTCAGAGAGGCCAGGCGGTTCTTTATATACCAGAGCACCTGTCAGAGAGGCCAGGCTGTTCTCTATTTACCATAGTACCTGTCAGAGAGGCCAGGCTGTTCTCTATATACCATAGCACCTGTCAGAGAGGCCAGGCTGTTCTCTATTTACCATAGGACCTGTCAGAGAGGCCAGGCTGTTCTCTATATACCATAGCACCTGTCAGAGAGGCCAGGCTGTTCTCTATATACCATAGTACCTGTCAGAGAGGCCAGGCTGTTCTCTATATACCAGAGCACCTGTCAGAGAGACTAGGCTGTTCTCTATATACCATAGGACCTGTCAGAGAGGCCAGGCTGTTCTCTATATACCATAGCACCTGTCCGAGTAGCCAGACTGTTCTCTATATACCATAGTACCTGTCAGAGAGGCCAGGCTGTTCTCTATATACCATAGCACCTGTCAGAGAGGGCAGGCTGTTCTCTATATACCATAGTACCTGTCAGAGAGGCCAGGCTGTTCTCTATATAGCATTGGACCAGTCAGAGAGAACAGGCTGTTCTCTATAGGTCTTCATTTTTAAAAAAAACATCACAATACGGTGCAGAGCGTTTGATTTGCCTGCTGAGGGGAAGGCAGTTTGCACTGACTATCTAAGTGCATAGAAAACGACCAAGACATTCTGTGTTTGGTTGTTCAAACTGCTCGAACCAGATCCCAAGTGTAGTGAGCAACAGGGGTGGCATAGTCAAGGATCAAACTTCTCGTAGGCTTAAGAAATTGCTATCAAATCTCTCCCTCAGCTCCAAGGGCGCCGTGTCTCCCAACAGTTGTGTATGCACTGACCACTTCATGAAAGCTAGCTAGCTAGCTTGATGTTAGTCCTGCTTACTCACTTATGATTAACTTTTGGTCTCTTTAAATCAACTAATGTATGGTAATAATAACTAATGAGAGGGAGTGTTGGATCAGATGTATATCGTCTTTTGATTGGATAGT
This sequence comes from Salvelinus fontinalis, assembly GCF_029448725.1. Taxonomy (NCBI): domain Eukaryota; kingdom Metazoa; phylum Chordata; class Actinopteri; order Salmoniformes; family Salmonidae; genus Salvelinus; species Salvelinus fontinalis. The sequence continues at coordinate 40,219,877 of NC_074691.1, read as the reverse complement.
TAGCTAACGGTAGCTGTGTAGCAATAGCTAACCGGGTTAGTTGTGTTCACCACTTTCCAGAGAATGAAGTTTTATTTGAACAACAGGCTGTCTGAGATAAACCTTCTTTTGAACGAGAGCGTCATAGATTGGGTCCCCACGATTCATCTCGGACCAGAAGAAGTTTAAACCTACTACCAGTGTTTGATTTGGACTGAAATAGGTGCCAGGACTCATTTTTTGAGTGCCAGTACTGTTCATATTGAGGTGCAAGAGTGTCACAGTACTGTTGGGCTAATAATCTATAGGAGGAACAGGAGCTCTAACAGCAGCAAAGTTGAGGTGCCGGTACTCAGCTATAGTCAGCTCCTGCCCAAGTCAAGCACTGCATACAACCGATGGTGCTCTGAGGAGGAGCGAGAGGGCAGCTAGTCGCTCCGCTAATCATGGTCGCGCCACAGCGCCGGTAGCAGAGGGCAGAGTCTTGGAGAGGGCGGAGCTGCATGAGGAAAAGGCAGCCAGTGTCTCTGACACAAAAGTCTTAGGTACGAGCAGCAGAGATTTTTTCATTTATGTTTTAACATGGTTCTCTGACTAGGCTGTTATTTCAGTTTTAACTCTGACTAGGCTGTTATTTCAGTTTTAACTTGGTTCTCTGACTAGGCTGTTATTTCAGTTTTAACATGGTTCTCTGACTAGGCTGTTATTTCAGTTTTAACTCTGACTAGGCTGTTATTTCAGTTTTAACTCTGACTAGGCTGTTATTTCAGTTTTAACTCTGACTAGGATGTTATTTCAGTTTTTAACATGGTACTCTGACTAGGCTGTTATTTCAGTTTTAACATGGTTCTCTGACTAGGCTGTTATTTCAGTTTTAACTCTGACTAGGCTGTTATTTCAGTTTTAACTCTGACTAGGCTGTTATTTCAGTTTTAACTCTGACTAGGATGTTATTTCAGTTTTTAACATGGTACTCTGACTAGGCTGTTATTTCAGTTTTAACATGGTACTCTGACTAGGCTGTTATTTCAGTTTTAACATGGTTCTTTGACTAGGCTGTTATTTAATTGTCCAATAGATTAGTTGGTCACCAGTGTGGTAAATGTGTAGTCAGAGTTCTACTGCATATTAGGCCTTGTGTAATACACTTGACAGTAATTGCAAAGTCATATTAAGATAATTGTATATGTTATATTGTTGTCCATAGGTATATCCGCCAGCATCGCATGCCAGACAGACCTGATCAGCACTGCCATTAGTGAAATGGAGGAAGAAATGCTCACTTACGTAGAGGGGGGGGTAGATCACCCCCCCCCCCCCCCCCACCCCGAACAAAATGGCCTGAATTTAATCAGGAATCTTTCCAGTATAATGTTAACAAAACAAGGTCCTATAGTGGCCTCCCAGATGCCTTTGTGTTGATGCAGGTGTTCACATCGCGTGAGGTGCATGTGTCTCAGACGCGTAGGTCCGTGCTGGGGAAAATGTCAACAGTTTTATCATGTCTCTGATGAGACTTCGACTAAAGCCTCTCTCTTCAAGACCTTGCCTTTAGATTCCAAATCAAAATCAAGATCATTTTGGGGTTTCAGTTACGACAGTCGGTAGGATGTGGGTCTCTGTCATGTACTGCTGGCTGAGTTTGCTCAATGAGAAGCCCAAACACACAATGACGAGAGCTAGAATGTCAAGGCTTTACAGAGAGACCATGTAACCTACTGGCCAGAGCACAAACATGGTCTAACTACAAGCACAACAACACAACACAACAACACAACAACACAACAACAACACAACAACACAACAACACAACACAACAACACAACAGCACAACAACACAACAACACAACAGCACAACAACACAACAGCACAACAACACAACAACACAACAACACAACAACACAACAACACAACACAACAGCACAACAACACAACAGCACAACAACACAACAACACAACAACACAACAACACAACAGCACAACAGCACAACAACACAACAACACAACAACACAACAGCACAACAGCACAACAGCACAACAACACAACAGCACAACAGCACAACAACACAACAGCACAATACAACAGCACAACAGCACAACAACACAACAACACAACAGCACAACAACACAACAACACAACACAACAACACAACAACACAACAACACAACAACACAACAGCACAACAGCACAACAACACAACAACACAACAGCACAACAACATTTCTAATAGGTATTACTCCGCAAGGTTGCGTGTCATATATTTCTGTAGCATGGGGTGACAGAGTAAGTGACAAACAGCTGGCAGAACAGAGTGACTTACTTGACAATTTCGAGCCAGGGGATATTGTTATGGCAGAACTGGGGTTTGATTTCTTTTTACATCTGTTTTTGTAACTGCGACTCTCCAGAAAGAGGTGTCCGCAACTATTTGTTCAATACAAAAAATATGATTTTTTTATTCAAAAACAAATCGCGTTAACGTGTGTCTGTGATATGTAGCTGCTCCTCGTCTTGATAGTAGGAGGCGTGGTCTCTAAGAGATCTGAAGCTCTCCACTCTCTGATTTCTACGAGACGCAGCTGTTTCTTTCCAACTCTCTGAACAAAGCTGTCCTGGCGGCAGGAAAGACACTGGGATAACATGAACCATCCATCGTCTATATACTAGGTAACACAGTGTTCACACCAAGGCTGTGAACCATCCACTGTCTATATACCAGGTAACACAGTGTTCACACCAAGGCTGTGAACCATCCACTGTCTATATACTAGTTAACACAGTGTTCTCACCAAGGCCATGAACCATCCATCGTCTATATACCAGGTAACACAGTGTTCACACCAAGACTGTGAACCATCCACTGTCTATATACTAGGTAACACAGTGTTCTCACCAAGGCCTTGAACCATCCATCATCTGCTGATTTATCCTGACTGGAGGGTTAAAGGCGTAAGGTTATCCAACACACACGTCTCCCCCCAGGGTTTGGCAGCAGCAGGAGGACCAGTTGTAAATCTGACGTGTGTCATCTCTCTGCCAGGTTAATTAAACGATAATGTGGTTCGACCAGACTGAATATGTTGTTTCGCAATGGAGGAGGGAGTACACTATTCAGTCTGTTTTGGTAACCGACCTATAGGAACACAGCCTCACTGAACAAACGTAAACCAATTAATAGTTCGATAGTTTTAACCATTCGAGGGTTCCAGGTCCAAACAGGGCTGTCCTCAGTCGACCTCCAAGTCCAAATTACCTCACATACATTCTAAGTCAGTGTTTCTTCTAAAGGTAGAACGCTCTTCCCAAACCCCTTGAACTTTCTGAGTTTATACAAATACTTCTGGCCTATGTAACGCCCAATTCCTAAAATGTCGTTAAACATTATCTTACCCATTAGACAACAACTGACCATTGTGTACACTATTTTGCATTCATATTTTTGTCATTTACTAGATGCTCCTCTTGAGTCCCACCATCACACCAGTTAGCGCTTCTAACCCTTATTGTGTGTTTCAGATACAGACTTTGCATTGGATTCGTCTACTTCTTCTGCATTCGCCGATAGCAACCATTAGCCTGTGTGATTGACAGGGGGCTGAGCTAGAGCGTTGTTTGTGAGACAAGGGGAGGATCCCAAAAACGGGTCTTCTTATAAAAACATGACCCTGCCAGTCCGACACACACTGCAGAGTATCACTTTCGTTGACAGTGTACACGGTCCAGAAAAGGGCAGGTGTTATTGGGTCATGCACAATACGGTAGGAAGATCTACTGTCTTGATTGAATTGTCGGAAACATCCTCAGCTGAGGCTCGGTTTCAGCTGACAGAGGCTATCGAAGAGAGTGTGTGTGTGTGTGTGTGTGCGTGCGTGCGTGCGCGCGCGCGTGTGCGTGTGTGTGTGTGTGAAAAGGCAGTGAAAACACTGCAGAACCTCCTGAGGGATTGATGACGGTGTGACTGTGATGTTGGTGAAAGATTTACTGTAAAGACCTGTGACACCACACACACACACACACACACACACACACACACACACACACACACACACACACACACACACACACACACAAACACACACACACACACACACACACTCACACTGCACACACCAGACACACACACACACACACCACACACACACACACACCAGACACACACACACACACTGCACACACCAGACACACAAACACACACCAGACACACACACACTGCACACACCAGACACACACACACACACACACACCACACACACACACACACCAGACACACACACACACACTGCACACACCAGACACACAAACACACACCAGACACACACACACTGCACACACCACACAAACACACAGCTTGATGACAATCAGCTGCAGATCTGACCAAGTAAACACGCACGTATGAACACACACTGCACACACCAGACACACAGACACACACACCAGACACACACACTGCACACACCAGACACACACACACACACACACACACACACACCAGACACACACACACACACACCAGACACACACACACACACACACACACCAGACACACACACACACACACACACCAGACACACACACACACACACCAGACACACACACTGCACACACCAGACACACACACACACACACACACACACACACACACACACACACACACAATGTTTTTGCAGATGGAGGCACGGTCAAAGCCAGATTCTGCTTAAATAAGAGTGATCTAAATCAGCGAGGGGTCATCCGAGAGGGGTCATCCGAGAGGGGTCATTCGAGAGGGGTCATTCGAGAGGGGTCATTCGAGAGGGGTCATTCGAGGGGGTCATTTGAGAGGGGTCATTCGAGAGGGGTCATTCGAGAGGGGTCATTCGAGAGGGGTCATTCGAGAGGGGTCATTCGAGAGGGGTCATTCGAGAGGGGTCATTCGAGAGGGGTCATTTGAGAGGGGTCATTCGAGAGGGGTCATTCGAGAGGGGTCATTCGAGAGGGGTCATTCGAGAGGGGTCATTCGAGAGGGGTCATTTTAGAGGGGTCATTTGAGAGGGGTCATTCGAGGGGGGTCATTTGAGAGGGGTCATTCGAGAGGGGTCATTTGAGATGGGTCATTCGAGATGGGGTCATTTGAGAGGGGTCATTCGAGAGGGGTCATTTGAGAGGGGTCATTCGAGAGAAGTCATTCGAGAGGGGTCATTCGAGTAGTGCTGAGGATACTTTAAATATATCAACACCTCAAAAGCCAATGAATCATTGGCCAAGGAAAGCTGTAGGATATAATGTGGTATTATTGAGTTCGTATTCAGATTAGATTACTACTCCATAGGGAGAGCCCATGGGCCCATATGGACCTGGTCAAAAGTAGCACACTAGTGATGTCTTTTTTTATATATAGATCATTTTAATGATTTTTTCAGGGGGTGCTGCAGCACCCTAAGCGCCCCTACATCCCGCGGCTATGATTTATGGTCATTAAATATTATATGAATGAAAGACGAGTTGAATCGAAAATGACTCGGGAACTGTCAAGGGATGACGCTGGAGAGGAGAAGCAGGTACGGGGAGTCAAACATTTAATAGGGAACGGACATAGAACGAGACAGGAACAGCGTCAGCACACGGGTAATACAGACAAATTACAATCAATGCAGCAGCAGGGAACAGAGCTGGGGAACTGGCAAATATAGGAGAGGTAATAAACAGGTGATTGAGTGAGTCCAGGTGAGTCCAATATCGCTGATGCACGTGACGAGAGAAGGCAGGTGTGTGTAAATGAAGGTGGCAGGAGTGCGTTATGCACGGCAGCTTGGCTCTCTCGAGCGCCAGGGGGGAAGAGAGGGAGCAGGCGTGACAGTACCCCCCTCCCCCCCTCTAGGGGCGCCCTCCGACGTCCCACCTGGGCGAACTGGCCGAGACATGGGCGCTGGGCACTCCCCGCGAACCGGCAGGGGCGTGGGAGCCTGGCGAGCAGACTGAGGCATAGGAGCCTGTCGATCTCGCTGAGGCTTGGGAGCCCGATGATCCGGTGGAGCATGGCGTGGGATGGAAACCTGCTGAGCCAACCGAGGCAAGGAAACCTCTTGAGCCAGCTAGGACGTGGAAGCCCGACGAGCTGGCTAGGCACCCCCGGATCCATCGGCGGCGGAATCCAAACCCGACGTCACCAACAAAACAAAAAAAACTCCTGGCCCGGCTGGGCGAACAAGACCTGACGATCCGGCTGAGGCCCGACGTGGGATGGGCGCCTTCCAAGCCAACCGGGGCAAGGAAACCTCTCGAGCCAGCAAGGGCGTGGAAGCCCGACAAGCTGGCTAGGCACCCACGGGTTCCATCGGCGGCGACCCAGGGCCGACGTCACCACCAACCGGAACGCCAGTACTCCCCGATGCTTCGTGTGATGGTTGCTGCATTCTGCCAAGGGATGACGCTGGAGAGGAGAAGCAGGTACAGGGAGTCAAACATTTAATAGGGAACGGGCATAGAACGAGACAGGACAGCGTCAGCACACGTTATCACAGACAAATTACAATCAATGCAGCAGCAGGGAACAGAGCTGGGGAACTGGCAAATATAGGGGAGGTAATAAACAGGTGATTGAGTGAGTCCAGGTGGGCCCAATATCGCTGACGCACGTGACGAGGGAAGGCAGGTGTGTGTAAATGAAGGTGGTAGGAGTGCGTAATGCAGGGCAGCGGGAGCAGGCGTGACAGTACCCCGTTCTGAAGGTGGTAGGAGTGCGTAATGCAGGGCAGCGGGAGCAGGCGTGACAGTACCCCCTCTGAAGGTGGTAGGAGTGCGTAATGCAGGGCAGCGGGAGCAGGCGTGACAGTACCGACCTCTGAAGGTGGTAGGAGTGCGTAATGCAGGGCAGCGGGAGCAGGCGTGACAGTACCCCCCTCTGAAGGTGGTAGGAGTGCGTAATGCAGGGCAGCGGGAGCAGGCGTGACAGTACCCACCTCTGAAGGTGGTAGGAGTGCGTAATGCAGGGCAGCGGGAGCAGGCGTGACAGTACCCCCCTCTGAAGGTGGTAGGAGTGCGTAATGCAGGGCAGCGGGAGCAGGCGTGACAGGAACAGGAATGGAGAAATATGATTTATTTATTTCAGCATCTTGAGAGAATGTGAATGTGCAGTTAGGGACCGTCTGTAAAGCTGCTATCTTTATCAGCATCATAACAGCTGATAGTATTTCAACCACATAAAATATGCATCCAAGCAGAACTGAAATCTTATCAGAAACATGTTGGGTCGTTTTCACAGCTTTCTATTTCCTTACAACTGGTCCATTTTTCGCACATAAAATCTTTACATTTTTTTGTTGTTGTTGTTATTGCATTTTCTCCCTGGTCCCTAAATGTCTTCGCTCCGTGACAGCGGCAGAGATAGCGAAGATGTTTCTATAGTGAAGAGGTCCACTGGCATCTTCATTCCCTGGTTGTGCCAGATCCAAACAGAAGAATGGCTTAGGTTCACCTGATCCTCTATGACTGAGATGTCTTAATTCACTTTACCTATAAGGGACTCCTAGCCTCCCCATTCAAATTCTTGATATGGTGATGTTTGACAGGGGCTTTCTAATGTCACATCAGTAGAGTAGGGAGAGGAATGGGGGGGGGGTGGGGGGGAGGTATTTATGACTGTCATTTATGACTGATACTCTTGGCCAGCATCCGGAGACTTGCAAGTTCAAATACCTGGTCCGACGGGAAAAATCTGTCAGGAAGTGAACTGGCAACTGAAGAGTTGGTGGTATCAAATCCTAGACGCCATTGCTTACCGTTGTGCCTTTGACCAAGCTCTTACCCCCCCCCCCCCCCCCCAATCTGAAGTGAAAGACTGGTGTTCATTACCACAATAAACAACTGAGAAACACATTGTCTTGATGAACATTGTTTTAAGTTCACTGGTTTCATACAACTGTATTGTTACTGTAATCAATCTGACTGAGATAAGATTTCACAATGAACCGCATGGGTTTAGAAAATAAAATACCGTAAATGAATTGAGATTTCACATTGTTTCTGTGCCCTCGGCTACTGGTTAGATATCTACAACATTTGAGATTACACCCACTAACCTTCCCTGTGTGTCAGTCACAGAACAAGGACCAGTGTACATCGCAAACTCTGACGGTGGCAACAACAACATGAACACATGAATGGACTAACTAGAGAGAGTGTGTTAGACCGACGCTTGTCTAGACGGAGAGAGCAAGATCCTTCCCGTTATTGTTAGGTGGCATTGAGCGGCTGCAAAACAGGAAGCTATCCCTGAGGAAAAACAGAAAACAGCCGTAAACCTCTGAAGAAAAGCAGTGGGCTGTAACGCTACAGTTGGACTCTGTTTGACATTCCCTGTCCTACTACTGTACAAGCTGCTTCTACAACAAAGGCTTATACCTTATGCCATAGGGCCTTCAAATTCAAATCTGGATCTCCAAGCCAGTTCCACTGCTGATTTTCATTCTTCCCCTCTGATCACGGACTGATTTAGACCTGGGACACCAGGTGGGTGAAATTAATCATCAGGTAAAATCAGTAGTACACCAGACCTAGTGTAGGGGTAAGATTTGAAAAGGTGTTGAAAGACCAAAAAACAAAGCCAGGTTGTATTGTAACAGCCCCCATTGACTTCCGTTCCTACAATGTAGTGGTACTCAGTATGCTGGTGCTCACAATAACACTTCGGCTAGTGGTTAGAGGCAGGTAGCCTAGTGGTTAGAGGCAGGTAGCCTAGTGGTTAGAGGCAGGTAGCCTAGTGGTTAGAGGCAGGTAGCCTAGTGGTTAGAGGCAGGTAGCCTAGTGGTTAGAGGCAGGTAGCCTAGTGGTTAGAGGCAGGTAGCCTAGTGGTTAGAGGCAGGTAGCCTAGTGGTTAGAGGCAGGTAGCCTAGTGGTTAGAGGCAGGTAGCCTAGTGGTTAGAGGCAGGTAGCCTAGTGGTTAGAGGCAGGTAGCCTAGTGGTTAGAGGCAGGTAGCCTAGTGATTAGAGGCAGGTAGCCTAGTGGTTAGGGGCAGGTAGCCTAGTGGTTAGAGGCAGGTAGCCTAGTGGTTAGAGGCAGGTAGCCTAGTGGTTAGAGGCAGGTAGCCTAGTGGTTAGGGGCAGGTAGCCTAGTGGTTAGAGGCAGGTAGCCTAGTGGTTAGAGGCAGGTAGCCTAGTGGTTAGAGGCAGGTAGCCTAGTGGTTAGGGGCAGGTAGCCTAGTGGTTAGAGGCAGGTAGCCTAGTGGTTAGAGGCAGGTAGCCTAGTGGTTAGAGGCAGGTAGCCTAGTGGTTAGAGGCAGGTAGCCTAGTGGTTAGAGGCAGGTAGCCTAGTGGTTAGAGGCAGGTAGCCTAGTGGTTAGAGGCAGGTAGCCTAGTGGTTAGAGGCAGGTAGCCTAGTGGTTAGAGGCAGGTAGCCTAGTGGTTAGAGGCAGGTAGCCTAGTGGTTAGAGGCAGGTAGCCTAGTGGTTAGAGGCAGGTAGCCTAGTGATTAGAGGCAGGTAGCCTAGTGGTTAGGGGCAGGTAGCCTAGTGGTTAGAGGCAGGTAGCCTAGTGGTTAGAGCGGCAGGTAGCCTAGTGGTTAGAGCGGCAGGTAGCCTAGTGGTTAGAGGCAGGTAGCCTAGTGGTTAGAGGCAGGTAGCCTAGTGGTTAGGGGCAGGTAGCCTAGTGGTTAGAGGCAGGTAGCCTAGTGGTTAGAGGCAGGTAGCCTAGTGGTTAGAGGCAGGTAGCCTAGTGGTTAGGGGCAGGTAGCCTAGTGGTTAGAGGCAGGTAGCCTAGTGGTTAGAGGCAGGTAGCCTAGTGGTTAGAGGCAGGTAGCCTAGTGGTTAGGGGCAGGTAGCCTAGTGGTTAGAGGCAGGTAGCCTAGTGGTTAGAGGCAGGTAGCCTAGTGGTTAGAGGCAGGTAGCCTAGTGGTTAGAGGCAGGTAGCCTAGTGGTTAGAGGCAGGTAGCCTAGTGGTTAGGGGCAGGTAGCCTAGTGGTTAGAGGCAGGTAGCCTAGTGGTTAGAGGCAGGTAGCCTAGTGGTTAGAGGCAGGTAGCCTAGTGGTTAGGGGCAGGTAGCCTAGTGGTTAGAGGCAGGTAGCCTAGTGGTTAGAGGCAGGTAGCCTAGTGGTTAGAGGCAGGTAGCCTAGTTGTTAGAGGCAGGTAGCCTAGCGGTTAGAGGATGCAGGTAGCCTAGCGGTTAGAGGCAGGTAGCCTAGCGGTTAGGGGCAGGTAGCCTAGCGGTTAGAGGCAGGTAGCCTAGTGGTTAGGGGCAGGTAGCCTAGTGGTTAGAGGCAGGTAGCCTAGTGGTTAGAGGCAGGTAGCCTAGTGGTTAGAGGCAGGTAGCCTAGTGGTTAGAGGCAGGTAGCCTAGTGGTTAGAGGCAGGTAGCCTAGTGGTTAGAGGCAGGTAGCCTAGTGGTTAGAGGCAGGTAGCCTAGTGGTTAGGGGCAGGTAGCCTAGTGGTTAGAGGCAGGTAGCCTAGTGGTTAGAGGCAGGTAGCCTAGTGGTTAGGGGCAGGTAGCCTAGTGGTTAGAGGCAGGTAGCCTAGTGGTTAGGGGCAGGTAGCCTAGTGGTTAGAGGCAGGTAGCCTAGTGGTTAGGGGCAGGTAGCCTAGTGGTTAGAGGCAGGTAGCCTAGTGGTTAGAGGCAGGTAGCCTAGTGGTTAGAGGCAGGTAGCCTAGTGGTTAGAGGCAGGTAGCCTAGTGGTTAGAGGCAGGTAGCCTAGTGGTTAGAGGCAGGTAGCCTAGTGGTTAGAGGCAGGTAGCCTAGTGGTTAGAGGCAGGTAGCCTAGTGGTTAGAGGCAGGTAGCCTAGTGGTTAGGGGCAGGTAGCCTAGTGGTTAGAGGCAGGTAGCCTAGTGGTTAGAGGCAGGTAGCCTAGTGGTTAGAGGCAGGTAGCCTAGTGGTTAGAGGCAGGTAGCCTAGTGGTTAGAGGCAGGTAGCCTAGTGGTTAGGGGCAGGTAGCCTAGTGGTTAGAGCGGCAGGTAGCCTAGTGGTTAGAGGCAGGTAGCCTAGTGGTTAGAGGCAGGTAGCCTAGTGGTTAGAGGCAGGTAGCCTAGTGGTTAGAGGCAGGTAGCCTAGTGGTTAGAGCGGCAGGTAGCCTAGTGGTTAGAGGCAGGTAGCCTAGTGGTTAGAGGCAGGTAGCCTAGTGGTTAGAGGCAGGTAGCCTAGTGGTTAGAGGCAGGTAGCCTAGTGGTTAGAGGCAGGTAGCCTAGTGGTTAGAGCGGCAGGTAGCCTAGTGGTTAGAGGCAGGTAGCCTAGTGGTTAGAGCGGCAGGTAGCCTAGTGGTTAGAGGCAGGTAGCCTAGTGGTTAGAGGCAGGTAGCCTAGTGGTTAGGGGCAGGTAGCCTAGTGGTTAGAGGCAGGTAGCCTAGTGGTTAGAGGCAGGTAGCCTAGTGGTTAGGGGCAGGTAGCCTAGTGGTTAGAGCGGCAGGTAGCCTAGTGGTTAGAGGCAGGTAGCCTAGTGGTTAGAGGCAGGTAGCCTAGTGGTTAGAGGCAGGTAGCCTAGTGGTTAGAGGCAGGTAGCCTAGTGGTTAGAGGCAGGTAGCCTAGTGGTTAGGGGCAGGTAGCCTAGTGGTTAGAGGCAGGTAGCCTAGTGGTTAGAGGCAGGTAGCCTAGTGGTTAGAGGCAGGTAGCCTAGTGGTTAGAGGCAGGTAGCCTAGTGGTTAGAGGCAGGTAGCCTAGTGGTTAGAGGCAGGTAGCCTAGTGGTTAGAGGCAGGTAGCCTAGTGGTTAGAGGCAGGTAGCCTAGTGGTTAGGGGCAGGTAGCCTAGTGGTTAGAGGCAGGTAGCCTAGTGGTTAGAGGCAGGTAGCCTAGTGGTTAGAGGCAGGTAGCCTAGTGGTTAGAGGCAGGTAGCCTAGTGGTTAGGGGCAGGTAGCCTAGTGGTTAGAGGCAGGTAGCCTAGTGGTTAGAGGCAGGTAGCCTAGTGGTTAGAGGCAGGTAGCCTAGTGGTTAGGGGCAGGTAGCCTAGTGGTTAGAGGCAGGTAGCCTAGTGGTTAGAGGCAGGTAGCCTAGTGGTTAGAGGCAGGTAGCCTAGTGGTTAGAGGCAGGTAGCCTAGTGGTTAGGGGCAGGTAGCCTAGTGGTTAGAGGCAGGTAGCCTAGTGGTTAGGGGCAGGTAGCCTAGTGGTTAGAGGCAGGTAGCCTAGTGGTTAGAGGCAGGTAGCCTAGTGGTTAGAGGCAGGTAGCCTAGTGGTTAGGGGCAGGTAGCCTAGTGGTTAGAGGCAGGTAGCCTAGTGGTTAGAGGCAGGTAGCCTAGTGGTTAGAGCGGCAGGTAGCCTAGTGGTTAGGGGCAGGTAGCCTAGTGGTTAGAGGCAGGTAGCCTAGTGGTTAGAGCATTGGACTAGTAACCGAAAGGTTGCAGGATTGAATCCACGAGCTGACAAGGTAAAAATCTGTCCTTCTGCCCCTGAGCAAGGCAGTTAACCCACTGTTCCCCTGAACAAGGCAGTTAACCCACTGTTCCCCTGAACAAGGCAGTTAACCCACTGTTCCCCTGAGCAAGGCAGTTAACCCACTGTTCCCCTGAACAAGGCAGTTAACCCACTGTTCCCCTGAACAAGGCAGTTAACCCATTGTTCCCCTGAACAAGGCAGTTAACCCACTGTTTCTAGGCCGTCATTGAAAATAAGAATTTGTTAAGAAGTCAGTTTATTAATTTTTTAACTGACTTGCCTAGTTAAATAAAAGTAAAAATAGAATCCATGTGAGTTGCAGACTCGGTCTCGACCTTTAAGTCTTTACTGAAGACTCATCTCTTCAGTAGGTCCTATGATTGAGTGTAGTCTGTCCGGGGTGTGAAGGTGAATGGCAAGGCACTGCCTCTGATCTATTACGGGGGGCTGAATCACTAGCTTGCTAGTGCTCTCCCATGCAGTCCCTAGGAGGGGTGCATCACGTCTTGCCAGGATTTTTTTCTCGCTAATACTCGACTTGAGTGGGTTGAGTGATTGACGTGATCATCCTGTCCGGTTTTGCACCACATCAGGATTGTGCGGTGGGGGGAGATATTCTTGAGTTCAGCCTTGTCGCAGGGTAGTGTTGATGGTCTGTTGATATCCCTCTAGTGGTGTGAGGGCTGTGCTTTGGCAAAGTGGTTTGGGGTTATATCCTGCCTGGTTGGCCCTGTCCGGGGGTTATCGTTGGACGGGGCCAGTGTCCCCCCCCCCACCCCGTCTCAGCCTCCAGTATCTATGCTGCAATAGCCTATGTGCTGGGGGGGGCTATGGTCAGTCTGTTCTATCTGGTGAAATTCTCCTGTCTTATCTGGTGTCCTGTGTGAACTTAAGTGTGCTCCCTCTAATTTGCTCTCTTCTCCCGGAGGACCTGATCCCTAGAACCATACCTCAGGACTACCTGGCCTGATGACTCCTGGCTGTCCACAGTCCACTTGGTCATGCTGCTGCTCCAGTTTCAACTGTTCTGCCAGCGGCTATGGAACCCTGACCTGTTCACCAGATGTACTACCTTATCCCGGACATGCTATTTTTGACTCTCTCTCCCTCTTCCTCTCTACCACACCTGCTGTCTTGACCTCTAAATGCTCGGCTATGAAAAGCCAACTGACAATTACTCCTAAGGTGCTGACTTATCGCACCCTCTATATCCATTGTGACTTTTATTCAACTCTGTTGGTCCTCTATGAACGTTTGAACATCTTGAAGAACGATCTGGCCTTAATGGCCATGTACTGTTATAATCTCCACCAGGCACAGCCAGTAGAGGACTGGCCACCCCTCAGAGCCTGGTCACTCTCTACCCAGTACAGCTAGTAGAGGACTGGTCATCCCTCAGAGCCTGGTTCCTCTGGTCTACCCAGTACACATAGTAGAGGACTAGTCATCCCTCAGTGCCTGGTTCCTCTCTATCCAGTACAGCCAGTAGAGAACTGGCCACCCCTCAGAGCCTGGCCACTCTCTACCCAGTACAGCCAGTAAAGGACTGGTCATCCCTCAGAGCCTGGTTCCTCTCTAGGTTTCTTCCTAGGTTTTGGCCTTTCTAGGGAGTTTTTCCTAGCCACTGTGCTTCTACACCTGCATTGCTTGCTGTTTGGGGTTTTAGGCTGGGTTTCTGTACAGCACTTTGAGATATCAGCTGATGTAATAAAGGCTTTATAAATAAATTTGATTGATTGATATTTGTGGTGACGAAAACACTTCAGCTCAGACGATGCCTCTTATCAGTAGGCTCAGGAGCATGAAACACCAAAGACTTGCCCATTCTTGAGAGTTTATCAAAAGTATGTGGACACCCCTTCAAATTAGTGGATGAGGCTATTTTAGTCACATCTGTTGCTGACAGGTGTATAAAATCAAGCCCACAGCCATGCAATCTCCATAGACAAACATTGGCAGTAGAATGGCTTTACTGAAGAGCTCAGTGACTTTCAATGTGGCACCGTCATAGGATGCCACCTTTCCAACAAGTCTGTTCGTCAAAATGCTACATTGCTAGATCTGCCCTGGTCAACTGTAAGTGCTGTTATTGTGAAGTGAAACGTCTAGGAGCAACAACGGCTCAGCCGTGAAGTGGTAGGCCACACAAGCTCACGGAACGGAACCGCCGAGTGCTGAAGCGAGTAGCTCGTAAAAATCGCCTGTCCTCGGTTGCAACACTCACTACCGAGTTCCAAACTGCCTCTGGAAGCAACGTCAGCACAAGAACTGTTCATCAGAAGCTTCATGAAATGGGTTTCTATAGCTGTAAAGTTTGGTGGAGGAGGAATAATGGTCTGGGGCTGTTTTTCATTGGTTTGGGCCACTTAGTTCCAGTGAAGGGAAATCTTAATGCTACAGCACATTCTAGACGATTCCGTGCTTCCAACTTTGTGACAACAGTTTGGGGGAAGGTCTTTTCCTGTTTCATCATGACAATTCCCCCGTGCACGAAGCGAGGTCCATACAGAAATAGTTGGTCGAGATCGGTGTGGAAGAACTTGACTGGCCTGCATAGAAACCTGACCTCAACTCCATCGAACATCTTTGAGATTAATTGGAACGACTGCAAGCTAGGCCTAATCGCTCAACATCATTGCCCAACCTCAATAATGCTCTTGTGGCTGAATGGAAGCAAGTCCCCTCAGCAATATTACAACATCTTGTGGAAAACCTTCCCAGAAAAGTGGAGGCTGTTATAGCAGCAAAGGGGGACTAACTTCATATGAATGCCCATAATTTTGGAATGATTAGCAGGTGTCCACATACTTTTGATAATGTAGAGTATATATGTACAGTATATATATACTGTATATATACACACACACACACACACACACACACACACACACACACACACACACACACACACACACACACACACACACACACACACACAGTTTATTAGGTACACCCCACCGTTTATGAAAATGGATCACCGTGGCTTGCTATATAAAACAGGCATCCAGACATTCAGTTACTGTTAGATTGAACGTTAAAATGGGCAAAACGAGCGACCTAAGAGACTTTGAGCGTGGTATGTTCGCCGGTGCAGGACACGCCGGATCCAGCATCTCAGAAACGGCCTCTAGAGATTTTTCACACACGCCAGTCAGCGTCAGTCCTGTGGGCGAAAACAGCTTGTTGATGGGAGGTCGAAGGAGAATGGCAAGAACAGGGCAAGGTAACAGGGCAAGGTAACAGGGCAAGGTAACAGGGCAAGGTAACAGGGCAAGGTAACAGGGCAAGGTAACAGGGCAAGGTACCAGGGCAAGGTAACAGGGCAAGGTAACACGGCAAGGTAACAGGGCAAGGTAACAGGGCAAGGTAACAGGGCAAGGTAACAGGGCAAGGTACCAGGGCAAGGTACCAGGGCAAGGTACCAGGGCAAGGTACCAGGGCAAGGTAACAGGGCAAGGTAACAGGGCAAGGTAACAGGGCAAGGTAACAGGGCAAGGTAACAGGGCAAGGTACCAGGGCAAGGTAACAGGGCAAGGTAACAGGGCAAGGTACCAGGGCAAGGTAACAGGGCAAGGTACCAGGGCAAGGTAACAGGGCAAGGTACCAGGGCAAGGTACCAGGGCAAGGTAACAGGGCAAGGTAACAGGGCAAGGTAACAGGGCAAGGTAACAGGGCAAGGTAACAGGGCAAGGTACCAGGGCAAGGTAACAGGGCAAGGTAACAGGGCAAGGTAACAGGGCAAGGTAACAGGGCAAGGTACCAGGGCAAGGTAACAGGGCAAGGTACCAGGGCAAGGTAACAGGGCAAGGTAACAGGGCAAGGTAACAGGGCAAGGTAACACGGCAAGGTAACAGGGCAAGGTAACAGGGCAAGGTAACAGGGCAAGGTACCAGGGCAAGGTAACAGGGCAAGGTAACAGGGCAAGGTAACAGGGCAAGGTAACAGGGCAAGGTAACAGGGCAAGGTACCAGGGCAAGGTAACAGGGCAAGGTACCAGGGCAAGGTAACAGGGCAAGGTAACAGGGCAAGGTAACAGGGCAAGGTACCAGGGCAAGGTACCAGGGCAAGGTAACAGGGCAAGGTAACAGGGCAAGGTAACAGGGCAAGGTAACAGGGCAAGGTAACAGGGCAAGGTACCAGGGCAAGGTAACAGGGCAAGGTAACAGGGCAAGGTACCAGGGCAAGGTAACAGGGCAAGGTAACAGGGCAAGGTAACAGGGCAAGGTAACAGGGCAAGGTAACAGGGCAAGGTAACAGGGCAAGGTAACAGGGCAAGGTACCAGGGCAAGGTAACAGGGCAAGGTAACAGGGCAAGGTAACAGGGCAAGGTAACAGGGCAAGGTAACAGGGCAAGGTAACAGGGCAAGGTAACAGGGCAAGGTAACAGGGCAAGGTAACAGGGCAAGGTAACAGGGCAAGGTAACAGGGCAAGGTAACAGGGCAAGGTAACAGGGCAAGGTAACAGGTGGGCCACAAAAAGACAAATAACGGCGCAGTACAACGGTGGTTTGCAGAACGGCATCTCAGAACACACAACTCGTCGGTCCTTGTCAGGGATGGGTTATTACAGCAGACGACCACACTAGGTTCCACTTCCTATCAACTAAAAACAAGAAGCGGCTCCCCAGTGGGCACGCCATCACCAACACTGGACAACTGAGGAAAGGAAAAACACTGCCTGGTCCGACAATATCCTGGTTCCTGTTGCGTCATGCTGTCGGCAGAGTCGGGATTTGGTGTAAGCAGCATGAGTCCAAGGCCCCATCCTGCCTGGTGTCAACAGTACAGGCTGTTGACGGTGGTGTAGCGTCATCCAATCTGCACGTACTGTGTGATGCTATCGCATCAGCATGGACAAACATCCCTGTGGAACGCTTCTGACCTGTAGAATCCACGCCTCGAAGAATTCAGACTGTTCTGGAGGCAAAGGGGGTCCAACACAGTACTATATGGGTGTAACTAATAAACTGTCTGGTGAGTATATAAACTTTTAAACTTTATAAACTTTATATATTAGCCTACATATTTCCAATGAGTATATTATGGCTTTTAATACATTTTTGTTGACAACTTTGACTCACTGTTTTAGACAAGATGACTGGTGTGTTCTGTTGAGCTGTTGGAGTGAGCTGACAGAGATGTGCTGTTCTGTTGAGCTGACAGAGATGTGCTGTTCTGTTGAGCTGTTGGAGTGAGCTAACAGAGATGTGCTGTTCTGTTGAGCTGACAGAGATGTGCTGTTCTGTTGAGCTGTTGGAGTGAGCTAACAGAGATGTGCTGTTCTGTTGAGCTGATGGAGTGAGCTGACAGAGATGTGCTGTTCTGTTGAGCTGACAGAGATGTGCTGTTCTGTTGAGCTGTTGACGTGAGCTGACAGAGATGTGCTGTTCTGTTGAGCTGACAGAGATGTGCTGTTCTGTTGAGCTGTTGGAGTGAGCTAACAGAGATGTGCTGTTCTGTTGAGCTGATGGAGTGAGCTGACAGAGATGTGCTGTTCTGTTGAGCTGACAGAGATGTGCTGTTCTGTTGAGCTGTTGGAGTGAGCTGACAGAGATGTGCTGTTCTGTTGAGCTGTTGGAGTGAGCTGACAGAGATGTGCTGCTCGGTTGAGCTGTTGACGTGAGCTGACAGAGATGTGCTGTTCTGTTGAGCTGTTGACGTGAGCTGACAGAGATGTGCTGTTCTGTTGAGCTGTTGACGTGAGCTGACAGAGATGTGCTGTTCTGTTGAGCTGTTGACGTGAGCTGACAGAGATGTGCTGTTCTGTTGAGCTGTTGACGTAAGCTGACAGAGATGTGCTGTTCTGTTGAGCTGACAGAGATGTGCTGTTCTGTTGAGCTGTTGGAGTGAGCTGACAGAGATGTGCTGTTCTGTTGAGCTGACAGAGATGTGCTGTTCTGTTGAGCTGTTGGAGTGAGCTAACAGAGATGTGCTGTTCTGTTGAGCTGTTGGAGTGAGCTGACAGAGATGTGCTGTTCTGTTGAGCTGATGGAGTGAGCTGACAGAGATGTGCTGCTCGGTTGAGCTGTTGGAGTGAGCTGACAGAGATTTGCTGTTCTGTTGAAGTGAGCTAACAAGACCCTTGTGTAAACATACAAATTCAACACAGTCGTATATAAGACAGTCACAGTCTGCCCCCTGGTGGCCATTGGTTACATTTTTATAGTGACATTTCCTTTTTAAGAACATTGGGGTCCTGGCTGGAAGGGATCCAGCTTTTTGACAAATTAATGTCAGAAGTAGAACATTTTTTGCACTAACCCTAACCCTTTCCCTAACCTTAACCTAATTCTCCTAACCTGCTAAGTTAATTCACCTTAACCTGTACTTTTCTTTGATCTCAAGTATTTTTTGACAATCATTAGATACACATTTCACGTGGAAAGTCAAGTCAACATTTACCCAAATAGCATACTTTGTTTAACCCAAATAAGTGCTGTAGTAAATTAGATTGTCTTTGCCAAGTGCAATGACTTTAATTTTGCAGTTGTTCATACGGCAATGTTCGATCTGTTCATGTCATTTTTTTCAATCCGGGCATCGTTCATGATAAACAGGGTATTTGAGGTCTAAAGATTCCCCTTTTTGGTCATGTAGAAAAGGATTAGCAGTCACATATTTCTTCAACTTATTTCTATTATGTCATGATCATCATTATTGGGGTGAGGGTTTAAGGGCAAGGGTGTCAAACACATTCCACCTCGGGCCGAGTATCAGCGTTTTTTTCTGGGGGGGGGGGGGGGGGGGGGGGGTTCCTTTCAATTAAGACCTAGACAACCAGATGAGTGGAGTTAATTAGTGACCTTAATACATCAATCGAGTACAAGGGAGGAGTGAAAAAGCCGCTGACACTCGGCCCTCCGTCGAATGAGTTTGACACGTAGATTAGGGTTTAATAATGGACAATATACTACAGCATCTGCAGTACATTTAGCCTTGATTTCAACTCTCTCTCTTTGTTGCCCCTGGGCTTGTTGAGTTCTTCTCCTTCCACAACCTCTTCTGCAAAAACGTTATGCTTTTAGCATTTCCTCCGTACACAATCTTTCCAGATCCTCGATATCCTTCCTCTAGTCTTATGGACTGCCCTCTTCACCTCAAACCAAAAGGTTTTTAATGGAGTTCCAAGTCCGGAGACTGAGATGGCAATTGCAAAATTCTGATCTTGTAGTCAATTAACTATTTGTTTGATGTGTGCCAAGTGTCAGCTTCCTAACAGAGGCATCCCGTTTTGGGGGGAAGAATGTCCTGCTGCAGGGTAAAATTCATCATGCCGTTGGGCACATCTTTATCAAGGGTGCCAATACTTTTTGGACCTGACTGTACGCTGTGGTGGTGGGGCAGCATGAATCACCTGTCTCCATGACCCTGTCAGCTGAACCCTCCATGATGTTGAGGCCCTATTCTCCACTAGGAGGCTGTTGAGGCCCTATTCTCCACTAGGAGGCTGTTGAGGCCCTATGCTCCACTAGGAGGCTGTTGAGGCCCTATGCTCCACTAGGAGGCTGTTGAGGCCCTATGCTCCACTAGGAGGCTGTTGAGGCCCTATGCTCCACTAGCAGGCTGTTGAGGCCCTATTCTCCACTAGGAGGCTGTTGAGGCCCTATGCTCCATTAGGAGGCTGTTGAGGCCCTATGCTCCACTAGGAGGCTGTTGAGGCCCTATTCTCCACTAGGAGGCTGTTGAGGCCCTATGCTCCATTAGGAGGCTGTTGAGGCCCTATGCTCCACCAGGAGACTGTTGAAGCCCTATGCTCCACTAGGAGGCTGTTGAGGCCCTATTCTCCACTAGGAGGCTGTTGAGGCCCTATTCTCCACCAGGAGGCTGTTGAGGCCCTATGCTCCACTTCGAGGATGTTGAGGCCCTATGCTCCACTAGGAGGCTGTTGAGGCCCTATGCTCCACTAGGAGGCTGTTGAGGTCCTATGCTCCACTAGGAGGCTGTTGAGGTCCTATTCTCCACTTCGAGGCTGTTGAGGCCATATTCTCCACCAGGAGGCTGTTGAGGCCACATGCTCCACTAGGAGGCTGTTGAGGTCCTATTCTCCACTTCGAGGCTGTTGAGGCCCTATTCTCCACCAGGAGGCTGTTGAGGCCCTATTCTCCACCAGGAGGCTGTTGAGGCACTATTCTCCACCAGGAGGCTGTTGAGGCCCTATGGAGGTCCTATGCTCCACTAGGAGGCTGTTGAGGCCCTATGCTCCACCAGGAGGCTGTTGAGGCCCTATGCTCCACTAGGAGGCTGTTGAGGCCCTATTCTCCACTTGGAGGCTGTTGAGGCCCTATTCTCCACTAGGAGGCTGTTGAGGCCCTATGCTCCACTTCGAGGCTGTTGAGGCCCTATGCTCCACTAGGAGGCTGTTGAGGCCCTATGCTCCACTAGGAGGCTGTTGAGGCCCTATGCTCCACTAGGAGGCTGTTGAGGCCCTATGGAGGTCCTATGCTCCACTAGGAGGCTGCTGAGGCCCTATGCTCCACTAGGAGGCTGTTGAGGCCCTATGCTCCACTAGGAGGCTGTTGAGGCCCTATGCTCCACTAGGAGGCTGTTGAGGTCCTATGCTCCACTAGGAGGCTGTTGAGGCCCTATGCTCCACTAGGAGGCTGTTGAGGCCCTATACTCCACCAGGAGGCTGTTGAGGCCCTATGGAGGTCCTATGCTCCACCAGGAGGCTGCTGATGCCCTATGCTCCACTAGGAGGCTGTTGAGGTCCTATGCTCCACTAGGAGGCTGTTGAGGCCCTATGCTCCACTAGGAGGCTGTTGAGGTCCTATGCTCCATTAGGAGGCTGTTGAGGCCCTATGCTCCACTAGGAGGCTGTTGAGGCCCTATACTCCACCAGGAGGCTGTTGAGGCCCTATGGAGGTCCTATGCTCCACCAGGAGGCTGCTGAGGCCCTATGCTCCACTAGGAGGCTGTTGAGGTCCTATGCTCCACTAGGAGGCTGTTGAGGCCCTATGCTCCACTAGGAGGCTGTTGAGGCCCTATGCTCCACTAGGAGGCTGTTGAGGCCCTATGCTCCACTAGGAGGCTGTTGAGGCACTATGCTCCACCAGAAGGCTATTGTGGGCCTATGCTCCACCAGGAGGCTGTTGAGGCCCTATGGAGGTCCTATGCTCCACTAGGAGGCTGTTGAGGCCCTATGCTCCACCAGGAGGCTGTTGAGGCCCTATGCTCCTCTAGGAGGCTGTTGAGGCCCTATGCTCCTCTAGGAGGCTGTTGAGGCCCTATTCTCCACTAGGAGGCTGTTGAGGCCCTATGCTCCACTTCGAGGCTGTTGAGGCCCTATTCTCCACTTCGAGGCTGTTGAGGTCCTATGCTCCACTAGGAGGCTGTTGAGGCCCTATGCTCCTCTAGGAGGCTGTTGAGGCCCTATGCTCCACTAGGAGGCTGTTGAGGCCCTATGCTCCACTAGGAGGCTGTTGAGGTCCTATGCTCCACTAGGAGGCTGTTGAGGCCCTATGCTCCACCAGGAGGCTGTTGAGGCCCTATTCTCCACTAGGAGGCTGTTGAGGCCCTATGCTCCACTAGGAGGCTGTTGAGGCCCTATGCTCCACTAGGAGGCTGTTGAGGCCCTATGCTCCACTAGGAGGCTGTTGAGGCCCTATGGAGGTCCTATGCTCCTCTAGGAGGCTGTTGAGGCCCTATGGAGGTCCTATGCTCCTCTAGGAGGCTGTTGAGGCCCTATGCTCCACTAGGAGGCTGTTGAGGCCCTATGGAGGTCCTATGCTCCTCTAGGAGGCTGTTGAGGTCCTATGGAGGTCCTATGCTCCTCTAGGAGGCTGTTGAGGCCCTATGCTCCTCTAGGAGGCTGTTGAGGCCCTATGGAGGTCCTATGCTCCTCTAGGAGGCTGTTGAGGCCCTATGCTCCTCTAGGAGGCTGTTGAGGCCCTATGGAGGTCCTATGCTCCTCTAGGAGGCTGTTGAGGTCCTATACTCCACTAGGA
This sequence comes from Salvelinus fontinalis, assembly GCF_029448725.1. NCBI lineage: Eukaryota > Metazoa > Chordata > Actinopteri > Salmoniformes > Salmonidae > Salvelinus > Salvelinus fontinalis. The sequence continues at coordinate 40,197,630 of NC_074691.1, read as the reverse complement.
GGCTGTTGAGGCCCTATGCTCCACTAGGAGGCTGTTGAGGCCCTATGCTCCACCAGGAGGCTGTTGAGGCCCTATACTCCACTAGGAGGCTGTTGAGGTCCTATGCTCCACCAGGAGGCTGTTGAGGCCCTATGCTCCACTAGGAGGCTGTTGGGGTCCTATTCTCCACTAGGAGGCTGTTGGGGTCCTATTCTCCACCAGGAGGCTGTGGAGGCCCTATTCTCCACTAGGAGGCTGTTGAGGCCCTATTCTCCACCAGGAGGCTGTTGAGACCATATGCTCCAAAAGAGAAGTGTAAATGACAGCTTGTACTCAGTTTATTTTTTCCCGAAGCATTTGACACAACGGTTGTGTCAATATTTAGTGCCAAACAACTGTTGTGTTAAATGTATTGTACAACCTGACAGGGTATGTGGGCAATGTGTGTTTGTTTTTCAGTTCCCTCCATCCAGCCCTCATCAAGAGTAGGAGTGAGGTGAATGATATCAAATCAAGTGTGTGTGTGTGTGTGTGTGTGTGTGTGTGTGTGTGTGTGTGTGTGTGTGTGTGTGTGTGTGTGTGTGTGTGTGTGTTTACATGTTACTTCAGTATGATCCTATGAACCAATCAGAAGTCAGTTGTGTCTTCCACATAAAAAACAAAAGTAAATTTCATTGATAGGACCATGGGAAAGGTGGTTCCCCATAAACAATATAAACAGGTGTGTGTGTGTGTGTGTGTGTGTGTGTGTGTGTGTGTGTGTGTGTGTGTGTGTGTGTGTGTGTGTGTGTGTGTGTGTGTGTGTGTGTGTGTGTGTGTGTGTGTGTGTGTGTGTGTGTGTGCGCGTATGCGTTGTGTGTGAGACCAGTTCATATACTGTATGAAAAATGACCTGATTAAATAAAACTAGTTTAATGAAACCATTGACTAAAACTGTTGAATCCCTGAAAAATATATTGTTCATTCATAGACCGATTGCTTTGTGAGGTTCAACCAACCTTTTGTCTCAGAAAGGGGGACATTGGTGAATCTGAATAGATAAAGCCTGACAAAATACTAACTCTATATCCTGTGGTTTACCAAGGGCCACTTCCAGTATGAGTGGTTTACCAAGGTCCTCTTCCACTATGAGTGGTTTACCAAGGGTCTCTTCCAGTATGAGTGGTTTACCAAGGGCCTCTTCCACTATGAGTGGTTTACCAAGGGCCTCGTCCAGTATGAGTGGTTTACCAAGGGCCTCTTCCAGTATGAAGGGTTTACCAAGGGCCTCTTCCATTATGAGTGGTTTACCAAGGACCTCCTCAAGCATTACTGCCATCACCACAGCAGCCAGGTAACTGCCGATGGAAGACTCCAAGTCAAACATACTGCAAACCAAACATGTTGAATAGCAGGTTTATTCATAGGGTCACAGTCATCATATGACTCCCTAATGGATTCCAATGAAAATCTTGTAGACTGATATAGGAAAAATTTTATTCAAAGATGAATGTCTTTTAACTGCATTTTTCTCATGATGTATAGCATGTCTCAAATAAGTCAAGTTGGGAACAACTATGTCAGAGTCTCCCAACATGTTTAATCCATCATGTGACACCTGTCCTTATTCTCATGACAGAAAGGGCTGTGAAAACAATTAACACAATATATATTTTAGGATGTAAACCAGAAATATGAATCGCTGTTGATCCATCCTGTTCTAATCTAATGAGATGGATGTAGGGTCTTCTGGTATTTTTCCCAGTCATGGAGGACAGAAACAGCTGTGCCCCTCCCTGAAGACCACTACTGAATTGTGGGTAGGATAGGATATTGTGGTAGTACATCCATTTGACACAGGTTAGGGCTAGGCATGGTATTTCATGTCAGACTCTTCAATGCCATTTTGACCCCAAATGTTGTCAATTAACCCTTTTTAAGCTCATAGGACTTGTACAATTTTGATAGAAGGCTGAAAACATTAGCCAAATGTGTAACAAATGATAATTTCTCACTAAATATTGCCTTCTTACACAGATTACAGGCGAGGGTTAGGTGTAGTATTCCATGTCGGACTCTTAAATGCCACTTGTTAATCTTGTCATCTAATAGGAAGTATTAATTGGCCAAAACATACTTGGACCGAGGAAGTTTGCCAGTGTCTTCTAGAATACATTGAAGGCAATTAGTGATGTGTACGTCAAAATTTGAAAACAATATATGTATTATTGTCACGATTGTCGTTGGGAAAAGGAGAGGAGGACCAAGGTGCAGCGTGGTAAGTGTTCATATTTTTAATAAAACACCTGAACACTGAACAAAACAACAAAAACGACAAACGAACAGTCCTGTAAAGTGACAAAAAAACACTAAACAGAAAATAATCACCCACAACTCAAAATGGGAAAACAGGCTACCTAAGTATGGCTCTCAATCAGAGACAACGATAGACAGCTGCCTCTGATTGAGAACCATACCAGGCCAAACACATAGAAAAGGATAACCTAGACCTACAACATAGAATACCCACCCACATCACACCCTGACCAAACTAAAAATAGAAACATACAAAGCAATCTACGGTCAGGGAGTGACAATTATTCTGGGTAGGTGTTAGAGCTGGGACATATAGACATGTATTATTCTGGGTAGGAGTTAGAGCTGGGACATATAGACAACATGTATTATTCTGGGTAGGAGTTGGAACTGGGACATATAGACAACATGTATTATTCTGGGTAGGAGTTAGAGCTGGGACATATAGACAACATGTATTATTCTGGGTAGGAGTTAGAGCTGGGACATATAGACAACATGTATTATTCTGGGTAGGAGTTAGAGCTGGGACATATAGACAGCATGTATTATTCTGGGTAGGAGTTAGAGCTGGGACATATAGACAACATGTATTATTCTGGGTAGGAGTTAGAGCTGGGACATATAGACAGCATGTATTATTCTGGGTAGGAGTTAGAGCTGGGACATATAGACAACATGTATTATTCTGGGTAGGAGTTAGAGCTGGGACATATAGACAGCATGTATTATTCTGGGTAGGAGTTAGAGCTGGGACATATAGACAGCATGTATTATTCTGGGTAGGAGTTAGAGCTGGGACATATAGACAACATGTATTATTCTGGGTAGGAGTTAGAGCTGGGACATATAGACAACATGTATTATTCTGGGTAGGAGTTAGAGCTGGGACATATAGACAACATGTATTATTCTGGGTAGGAGTTAGAGCTGGGACATATAGACAACATGTATTATTCTGGGTAGGAGTTAGAGCTGGGACATATAGACAACATGTATTATTCTGGGTAGGAGTTAGAGCTGGGACATATAGACAGCATGTATTATTCTGGGTAGGAGTTAAAGCTGGGACAAATAGACAACATGTATTATTCTGGGTAGGAGTTAGAGCTGGGACATATAGACAACATGTATTATTCTGGGTAGGAGTTAGAGCTGGGACATATAGACAGCATGTATTATTCTGGGTAGGAGTTAGAGCTGGGACATATAGACAGCATGTATTATTCTGGTTAGGAGTTAGAGCTGGGACATATAGACAACATGTATTATTCTGGGTAGGAGTTAGAGCTGGGACATATAGACAGCATGTATTATTCTGGTTAGGAGTTAGAGCTGGGACATATAGACAACATGTATTATTATGGGTAGGAGTTAGAGCTGGGTTTATGGACAACAATCCGTATCATAATAAATTGCCTGAATTGATGTGAAAATTATAAATAGAAGTATAAGTTTATAACATCAATGTGGACCCCAGTTTTTATTTATTATCCTTTAAACTGCTTCTACTAGTTTGATGGTTGTAGGCATCAATTCTCCCCTTAACAAATCACCCATATTAGCAAAATTATTTCATTTCAAACTTCACATTTCTCTAGTATAGGCTACTTATCATAATGAACGATATCAGTAAAATGCCTGCCCATAAGTGATTGGTATGGTTGGAGTCGATAATTTTCGGTTTATCATCCCAGCTCTTAGCAGTAGTCCTGTGATGTACTGGTATTAATCCGCTTGCTATCAGTTAATGGTTAAATCCATGCTTTTCTCCTGGATGTAAGTCGTTGATCTTCCTGCACTAAAGTATCACCATTCACTCCAGGAGACATATGAGCCGACTAGGTGAAAAATCTGTAGATGTGCCCTTGAGCAAGGCACTTAACCCTAATTGGTCCTGTAAATCGCTCTGGATTAGAGCATCTGCTAAATGACTACAATGTAAACGTGTAAATACCACTCCAGCTAAAAACAGCCGCTGTGTGTGAACCACTAAATATGCATAACAAAATATGGAGAGTGAAATATGGAGCCACTAGAAATCTCCATGACGAAACAATGCCCTCCTCAGGCAGAACATTCAGGTAAACAATGACCCTCCTCAGGCAGAACATTCAGGTAAACAACGCCCTCCTCAGGAAGAACATTCAGGTAAACAATGACCCTCCTCAGGCAGAACATTCAGGTAAACAATGACCCTCCTCAGGCAGAACAGTCAGGTAAACAAACGACCCTCCTCAGGCAGAACAGTCAGGTAAACAAACGACCCTCCTCAGGCAGAACAATCAGGTAAACAAACGACCCTCCTCAGGCAGAACAATCAGGTAAACAAACGACCCTCCTCAGGCAGAACAATCAGGTAAACAAACGACCCTCCTCAGGCAGAACAGTCAGGTAAACAAACGACCCTCCTCAGGCAGAACATTCAGGTAAACAATGACCCTCCTCAGGCAGAACAGTCAGGTAAACAAACAACCCTCCTCAGGCAGAACAGTCAGGTAAACAACGCCCTCCTCAGGCAGAACATTCAGGTAAAAAATGACCCTCCTCAGGCAGAACAATCAGGTAAACAATGACCCTCCTCAGGCAGAACAGTCAGGTAAACAAACGACCCTCCTCAGGCAGAACAATCAGGTAAACAATGACCCTCCTCAGGCAGAACATTCAGGTAAACAATGACCCTCCTCAGGCAGAACAATCAGGTAAACAAACGACCCTCCTCAGGCAGAACAATCAGGTAAACAAACGACCCTCCTCAGGCAGAACAGTCAGGTAAACAAACGACCCTCCTCAGGCAGAACATTCAGGTAAACAATGACCCTCCTCAGGAAGAACAGTCAGGTAAACAAACAACCCTCCTCAGGCAGAACAGTCAGGTAAACAACGCCCTCCTCAGGCAGAACATTCAGGTAAACAATGACCCTCCTCAGGCAGAACAATCAGGTAAACAATGACCCTCCTCAGGCAGAACAGTCAGGTAAACAAACGACCCTCCTCAGGCAGAACAATCAGGTAAACAAACGACCCTCCTCAGGCAGAACATTCAGGTAAACAATGACCCTCCTCAGGCAGAACAGTCAGGTAAACAAACGACCCTCCTCAGGCAGAACAGTCAGGTAAACAAACGACCCTCCTCAGGCAGAACAGTCAGGTAAACAAACGACCCTCAGGCAGAACAGTCAGGTAAACAAACGACCCTCCTCAGGCAGAACATTTTTCGTCTGTGATTCGTTGTTTCCCTGTTTGCTACTCAAAGATATTTTACTTATTAAATAGACATAATTTACTGCAATACACTGCAGAACCTTCACAGACCCACTGTAAAATGAGAGGCCTGGCTCCGTAATAATGTGTCCTAGTGCATGAGTAATAACATGCTTAGCTCCGCCCATTGGGGCGTGGTTTACAGAGTAAACTTTAAAATAATATGCGTGTCTAACATCTTGACACGGTTGTCAGTTATCTCACCACACCGGCAGTGAGTATGCACACAATAATATCATCATTGTGAATAGTCAGATAAATATAGCAGTTCGATTGAAACGTTTACATGCTTTGCAAGAAGAACAATTTCCCTAATAATCTTGTTTACATGGACACATCTGAAATCAGGCTACCTGATCCTGTTTCCATGGACACATCTGAAATCAGGCTACCTGATCCTGTTTCTATGGACACATCTGAAATCAGGCTACCTGATCCTGTTTCCATGGACATATCTGAAATCAGGCTACCTGATCCTGTTTCCATGGACACATCTGAAATCAGGCTACCTGATCCTGTTTATATGGACACATCTGAAATCAGGCTACCTGATCCTGTTTCCATGGACACATCTGAAATCAGGCTACCTGATTCTGTTCCCACGGACACATCTGAAATCAGGCTACCTGATGGATTTTGACATATGCACAAAAATTGACAAACAAAATAAACGTTCAACCACAGAAACCATGTTATTTTGGGGGGGAAATTCTATTTGATTCTGAGTTCGGACATATAAAGTTTGTATGTGAAATCGTTTTCCGAAATCACTAGCGTATAAGCATAGAGGGAGGCTGACACTTCTAGTGCTGGCACATGGTCAAACACACCCTTGCAGTTGACGTAGCCTCACTAGAGTAAATCCGTATGAATTCAATCACTTTTTTGACAGCACCCCCTTTTTAATTTGAACGAAACCTTCCATACACATTTGTCCATTGTAGAAATGCTCAGAAATATTTTTTTGGGGGGGGATACCTGAATGCTAAAAACACTCAAGAGATAAACATTTAAGCATACCGTGCCATACCATGACACATCCACATCTTCATCGATGGAAAAGATAAAAGGTTCAGATTTATATCATTTTAAAGCTTTTATTTTGTAACTTCTGGAAAACAAACTATAACATCAATTACTTGATGTCCACATCACTAAGGAATTATCATGGTCCACACACATCAATACAGTTGTGAAGAGGGCACTAGAACACCTCGTCGCCCTCAGGAGGCTGAAAATACTTTTTATGGGGCATCATGATTCTCAAAATGTTATACAGCTGCATCACCGCTTGGTATGGAAACTGTTTGGCATCCGACACGCAAAGGCGCTACAGAGGGTAGTGCGTATGCCCCAGTACATCACTGGGGTCAAGCTTCCTCCTATCCAGAACATCTATACCAGGCGGTGTCACAGGAAGACAATGAAAATTGTCAAAGACTCCAGCCACCCAAATCATAGACTATTTTATCTGCTACCTCACAGCAAGCGGTACCGATGCACCAAGTCTGGACCCAACAAGACCCTGAATAGCTTCTAATCCCAAGCCATACGACTGCTAAATAGTTAGTTAAATAGTTAACCAATAGCTACCTGGACAATCTGCATTGACCCTTTTTGCACTAACCTTTTTGACTCATCACATAAGCTGTTGTTACTGTTTATTATCTGTCCGGTTGCTTAGTCAATTTATCCCTTCCTATATGTACATATCTACCTCAACTATCTCGTACCCCTACACATCGACTCGGTACTGATACTCAGTTTATATAGCCAAGTTATCGTTACTCATTGTGTATTTACTATTCCTTTCATTATTACTTGTTATTGTCTTTCTATGTTTCTTCTTGCATTGTTGGGATGGGCCAGTAAGTAAGCATTTCACTGTTAGTCTACACCTGTGTTTATGAAGCATCTGACAAAATACAATTTGATTTGAGACCATAGACAAAGACACAACATTCTCTTGAATAGGGTGGTGAAAAGAAGGAGTCACCATGTCCAGAAGCGACTTCCTCATTCATTTCTCATTCATTTCCTGTATTTAGGGTTCACTCAAACATCATTTTAAGCTTTGTTTTACTATTGATATTCGGGATTGTATATCGATTTGCTTTGCTTCAATATAAGTCATCGGATTTATTATTTTCAGAAGCTAGGTTTCCATCCAATTGGCGACAGAATATTCTAAAACCAGCATAAAACCAATATATGCGCATTCCCCCCCACAAAGATGTGTTTCCTTCAAGTTGACTTGTTGCAGATAAAAGGCTGTGCGTGATGACATACCTTTTGCGGTTAAAATTGCCATGTACCGGATTTTTTAAAAACACATGGAAAGTGGGTTTCCATCGCATTTTCAACTCTACTGGTTTCCTCACACACAAAAATTGAGTAATATAACGAGTGAGCCCACTCTGGTATTGGCACATGCGCTTTAGTCAACAGCGCTATCTGCGAGCGGTTGGCTACAGAAGAACACGTGTAGCCTACATGATGACATTATTATTATGGACAAAAGAGCTAGATTATTTTTATTTGTGAAACGGCAGCCAAGCATCGATTATCATGTAACCAAGATAAGACCCCCGATATTTATTGGAAAGGAGCATCAAGATCATCACCTTTTATTTTCACCAACATTTATTTAATCTGTAGCCTAATAACCTGTATGTTTTTCCCGAAGAGTCGCAGTGGGAAGACCACACAACATGTCATCGTGTGACTCGACGTTTACTTCAATATGATGGTTATTATATCAATGTTTGAGCATTAAAGCATTTCCGCCGTCACTTCTCGCATAATTCATTTTACCGTCACTAAATCCCACCTCTTCTAACGTATTTTGTTTTGTCGACATTTGGAAAGTTTACCGACAAAATGTTCTGTTTACATCAAGAATGCTATTACATTTTCGACTACTCGCATAAAAAGGTTGGATGGAAACCTGGTTAGTCTCTAAATTGTTCAATCAAACTTTTCGCCGCAAACTCCTGATATCAGGACCTAAAAACTACAATCCATCTCCTGAATTAGCCTAGTTGGTGCACATCCACACTAGGCCCGAGCTCATTTCCCCCAGTTTTCCCTGGCTAAACTAGTCTTCACTAGTTACCGCAGTCACAAAGTCATAATTATCGCTACTCCACCTATTTCTACAATGTATCTTCTTAAAATCTGATTTTAAACCCTAAACACACTGCTAACCTTATGCCTAACCTTTTTGTTTTCATGGATTTCTAAAATATAGTCCATTTGACCTTGTGGCTGTGGTAACTAGTGACAACCCTAAACTAGCTGGCTAGCTGAACTATGCTAGTTTTCACCCTCATTGCTAAACTTAATAAATACAGCAACCTTAACTACAAGTCCTCTGCTAGTTATACAATCATGTAAATAAGACATTTGCTGGAAAGAAACTTAAATGATGTATTGTTTTATTGAATAGTCATGACTGGTTCGAGATATCGTTCATAAAATGACGGTGGTGAAGGATATCACTAGCTAGGTTTCCATCACATTTGTGACAGATAATTCATGCTAATATTCTAAAAACTGCATAAAACTTGGCTTATCGCACTCTAGCGACTCCTTGTGGCAGTCCGGGCGCCTGCAGTCTGACTTCGGTAGTCAGTTGAACAGTGTTTCCTCCGACACATTGGTGCAGCTGGCTTCCGAGTTAAGCGGGTTCGGATGTTAAGGAGCTTTGTTTTGGAGGATACATGACTCGACCTTCGCCTCTCCCGAGCCCGGAGGATGTGTAACAGTATAACTTTAGTACGTCCCCTCGCCCGACCTCGGGCGCGAACCAGGAACCCTCTGCACACATCAACAACAGTCACCCACGAAGCGTCGTTACCCATCGCTCCACAAAAGCCGCGGCCCCTGGCAGAGCAAGGTGCAACACTACTTCTAGGTTTCAGAGCAAGTGACGTAACTGATTGAAATGCTAGTAGCGCGTACCCGCTAACTAGCTAGCCATTTCACATCCGTTACACTCACCCCCCTTTCAAGCTCCTCCTTTTCCGCAGCAACCAGTGATCTGGGTCAACAGCATCAATGTAACAGTATAACTTTTTAAACCGTCCCCTCGCCCCGACACGGGCGCGAACCAGGGAACCTCTGCACACATCAACAACAGTCACCCACGAAGCGTCGTTACCCATCGCTCCACAAAAGCCGCGGCCCTTGCAGAGCAAGGTGCAACACTACTTCTAGGTTTCAGAGCAAGTGACGTAACTGATTGAAATGCTAGTAGCGCGTACCCGCTAACTAGCTAGCCATTTCACATCCGTTACACTCACCCCCCTTTCAACCTCCTCCTTTTCCGCAGCAACCAGTGATCCAGGTCACGGCACCAATGTAACAGTATAACTTTAGTACGTCCCCTCGCCCCGACCTCGGGCGCGAACCAGGGACCCTCTGCACACATCAACAACAGTCACCCACGAAGCGTCGTTACCCATTGCTCCACAAAAGCCGCGGCCCTTGCAGAGCAAGATGCAACACTACTTCTAGGTTTCAGAGCAAGTGACGTAACTGATTGAAATGCTAGTAGCGCGTACCCGCTAACTAGCTAGCCATTTCACATCCGTTACAGATGCATGACTCGACCTTCGCCTCTCCTGAGCCCGGAGGATGCATGACTCGACCTTCGCCTCTCCCGAGCCCGTTGGGGAGTTGCAGCGATGAGACAAGATCTAAAAATTGGGGAGAAAAAGAGGGTAAAATACAAATAATAAAACAAATATAATTAATAAAAAAATGTAATAACTATAAAAAAGAAATGGCTTTCCCTGGCGTGACGTTTTGATAACCATGCAAATCTCTCTAGGACATGGTAACTTTTATTAATATATTCGTCTCTATTTATCCCCCCAAAATTAAACGCTAATTAGCTGCTAATGTAACGGATGTGAAATGGCTAGCTAGTTAGCGGGTACGCGCTACTAGCGGTTCAATCAGTTACGTCACTTGCTCTGAAACCTACAAGTAGTGTTGCCCCTTGCTCTGCAAGGGCCGCGGCTTTTGTGGAGCGATGTTGCAAAGCGATGGGTAACGACGCTTCGTGGGTGACTGTTGTTGATGTGTGCAGAGGGTCCCTGGTTCGCGCCCGGGTCGGGGCGAGGGGACGGTTTAAAGTTATACTGTTACACTAACGTGGCTATCATAAAGAACTACAAATGCCATGATGATCGGGATGAGACTGCCAAATCGAGGCAAAAGTATGAATCTCTCTCGATTAACTATCTAATGTTAGCTAAACGTAGTAATTAATACATTGGTTATACTGTATGTCTTTAAATGGACAATTTTGTGAACTGTCATGTGCAAGTTTTAAATTGACACAATTCCTGTTAGGGAAGGTGTCCGCGAGAGAAGACATGCAGGAGCTTGCTGGGATATGCGCGATGTCTACTTTAAAGCTAACTGGTATTCTTGAACCTGAGAGTAAACAGAGCCGAATATATTGATAAAAGTCCCCTTGTTATCAAAACGTCATGCCAGGGTAAGACTACCCGACACAAAGACCTTATTTTAAGCGTTTCTAAAATCCCCTGTTGGAAAAATGAATGGTAGAAAAACGACTGTAACCATATCTGTTTGACCGCTAGGTTTTATGGGTATTATGACACCTCAACTCTGGGGCTCTTTAGACGTAGCTGGACGTTTCTGAACTGTGACAAACCGGCAACCTCACCCAGCTCTGCTCGATGAGATATAGTGATTTTGCCAACACAGCCCGATTTATAAACTGTTATCAACGGACTATAATATTTGTTAATTAAATCGGACTTCATTAATATGAGTAATCCACGAATGTCACCAGTTAATGAACACGATAAAACTCGAGATATAGCAAGTCTATAGATCACAATGACTACAATGAATGGCTAAATGAATTCCGGACATTAAGGGTCTTCCTCATTGATGTATAATGAGAACGGGACTTCCTCCTCGGGATAGAGAGCAGAGCAAACAAATGAAAATAATATCGCGAGTGATTTAGGGATAAAATAAAGCCTAAGTAATGGTAGCTCATTATTGTATTTTTTTTCACCCACAATAAAAGAAACCTGACAAGACAGTCGGTTGGGCTGTGCCCCGCCTCTTGCTACCGGAGACTCCACCATCCCACATTGCATTGCGAATGTGTTTGCTAGCATTAGCGTTTAACATTCAGTGGCGTTAGTGTTTTTGTAGGCAGGACATGTTGGTTTAGTGAATAACCTACTTTTTTTATATTAATAACGACTCTTAGTGTATTAAGTACAGCACACGCAAACATGGAGATCGGCACAGAGATAAGCAAGAAAATACGGGTGAGGTCATTTCAATGCTAGCTATTTGTCTTATTAACTATCTAGTTAGAGTAACTAACGCTAGCTAACGGTGCTACCTTGCTATTAGCTCAAGTGACGGTAGCTAGCTAGCTAACCTTTGAGAGAATTTGTACAAATTTACAAGCAACCCAAAAATATGCCTATTAGGCACCCAGTACTGCAACTCACATGTTGGAAGTCCACAACAGCTCTGAGGTGCCGAATAGGTGTTTTTGTAAATTTTTATTTAGACCTTTTGTTTAGAAGTAACGTTAGTTAACTACATACCGGACGTAACGGTGGTAAATAATGATAGCTAAGGTTAGTTGCTCTGCAAAACTCCATATTGGGTGAGTAACGAACACATTTTGACATTAACTCTTGCAGAACTGTAGCTTTGGGACCCAACACCGGGAGTGTGTAGAATGGGAGTTTGAATCGGAGCTTTCTGGCCGTAAATTGGGTTTCTAACGCACATATACTGGTTCAGCTATGGCTGAATTTAATATCTGAGTTTATTACCCAAACAGAGGTGGGGAATATAAACTGTTACTGTTTCTACTACTGATTGCTGCTTTACCTTTTCAACCGGTACTGGTACCTCGTAACTAAGCTGTTTTCTGGCCCAAGGCTAGCAATTGACAATATATTGTTATTTTCTTCCAGGCTGCTATCAAGGGAAAGCTTCAAGAACTCGGTGCCTATGTTGGTAAGTATGAATATTGACATCAGCTTCTGATTTGCAGAAATTAATCTGACTGCTGTTGACATTAGAAATATATATATATATATACAAATACAATTATAATATTTCTATGGATGTTGACCTTCTACCAAGGGTTCTAGAATATAATACGTTATTCTGATTCTTCTCTCTCCCCCCAGACGAAGAGTTACCAGACTATATCATGGTGATGGTGGCCAACAAGAAGACTTCACAGCAGATGTCTGATGACCTGTCCCTCTTCCTCGGCAACAATACCATCAAGTTTACTGTCTGGTACGTATGCAATCAGCTAGGCCTGGTCCCAGAAACTCTAAAGTCCACATCTTGCTGTTTGGCAGCTACAGCAAGTGTCTTGAGAGGATTGTTTGGGTGTAACTTTGTATTTTCTATTTCAATGGTTCTAAGTATGGTGTGTTGTTGTTACAGGTTACATGGAGTCCTGGAGAAGCTGAGGTCTGTGGCTGTAGGTAAGTTCAGGTTACATGGAGTCCTGGAGAAGCTGAGGTCTGTGGCTGTAGGTAAGTTCAGGTTACATGGAGTCCTGGAGAAGCTGAAGTCTGTGGCTGTAGGTAAGTTCAGGTTACATGGAGTCCTGGAGAAGCTGAGGTCAGTGGCTAAGTTCCAGTGACCACAAAGGAGTACCAGCTCCCTAGCTGAAAAGTCAAAATATACAGTATTGAACAGAGTATATCACCCTATATTTATTTAACCTTTATTTAACTAGGCAAGTTGGTTAAGAACAAATTCTTATTTACAATGACTGCCTACACCGGCCAAACCCGGACGACGCAGGGCCAATTGTGCGCTGCCCTATGGGACTCCCAATCACGACCGGATGTTATACAGCCTAGATTCGAACCAGGGACTGTAGTGGCGCCCTTTGCACTGAGATGCAGTGCTTTAGACCACTGCACCACTCGGGAGCCTGCTGCGCCACTAGATTCCCACCCTAGTGGAACAAACAACCCCTAAGAAAGGATTGTAAACAGTCTTATCAAGGCTAGGAACGTTACAACACTATAGCATAAAGTAGTCTAGCTATTTGATTATGTTGTAGAGCTGGCATTGACAGTATTCTATCTCTACCCTTGTATAGCTAAATTTAAAATCTCTGTGTGTATCAAGAACCCGCGTCCCTGAGGCCTCAGCTGTACTCCGACACTGGCACCTCGTCAGGGAAGAGTGAGTGGAAGGGGGAGGAGTCAAAGGGCCTTGCGGTGTCCAGCTCACGCTCTGATAGGACAGAGGCCCGTGTGTCAAGCTCCGCCCATGAGCACAGGTAAGGTTTGATTTTCAAACATTGATTAGCTATATATTGAAAAGAAAGGCCATGCCATGTTCACTGAAATCAGCACGGTTCAGGTTGGCTTGGATCATATGCAACACACCCGTAACACATTTATTTAATTCAGAAGTAGCTCCTCAGACGAGACCTCAACACCTACATGTGGATCAATTAGTTGACATGAAGCTTCAGCATTTTATTGCAACCAAACAGGGTGAAACAGCCCAGCTCATACTCGCACACACTAACATCACTGTCATTCTGTCCAGAAGGGTCTCCTCAGACAAAACCTCCTTGTCCCGCCTCACCTCCGCGGTCAAGCCCCTGATGGACCCTCCCTCCTCTGAGGCCGTCATCGACATCAAGCCCGAGCTAGACGATGACCTCATCGGCGAGGACCCCGTGGACATGGGCGTCCTCCCAGGTCGCCTGCGTGGATCCACCTCCGGAGGAGGGCGGGCATCAGCTCAGATCTACAGGCCACCCCAGGGCAGGTCCTCCTCGGGGACAGGCAGGTCGGCGGACGCCTATAGGTCCTCAGAAGGGTCCTCGGGGTCTCACAGCAGGCAGCAGCACAGCAGCTATCACCTGGACAGTAGGAGCAGCAGAGACAGCAGGACATACAGAGATGGAGGCAGCAGCAGGGTACAGATTGTTTACTTATGACCTTTATTAAGTCAAGGGCCTTGCTCCAATACAACAAAAATGCATCCTTCCTCATTTTCTTGACATAATCAGAGATCAAGAAGTGATTTAGATTGGTGAAACCACCGTATTACTTTAATCATTCCAACCAATGAGATCTCTGATTACTTAAAGGAATGTAAGGATGCATTTCTTAATCATTTGAAAAGGATCAAACTGTCGCCAGTCAGTACGGCTTATCCCGTGTCTGTCGCCAGTCAGTACGGCTTATCCCGTGTCTGTCGCCAGTCAGTACGGCTTATCCCGTGTCTGTCGCCAGTCAGTACGGCTTATCCCGTGTCTGTCGCCAGTCAGTACGGCTTATCCCGTGTCTGTCGCCAGTCAGTACGGCTTATCCCGTGTCTGTCGCCAGTCAGTGCGGCTTATCCCGTGTCTGTCGCCAGTCAGTGCGGCTTATCCCGTGTCTGTCGCCAGTCAGTGCGGCTTATCCCGTGTCTGTCGCCAGTCAGTGCGGCTTATCCCGTGTCTGTCGCCAGTCGGTGCGGCTTATCCCGTGTCTGTCGCCAGTCGGTGCGGCTTATCCCGTGTCTGTCGCCAGTCAGTGCGGCTTATCCCGTGTCTGTCGCCAGTCAGTGCGGCTTATCCCGTGTCTGTCGCCAGTCAGTGCGGCTTATCCCGTGTCTGTCGCCAGTCAGTGCGGCTTATCCCGTGTCTGTCGCCAGTCAGTGCGGCTTATCCCGTGTCTGTCGCCAGTCAGTGCGGCTTATCCCGTGTCTGTCGCCAGTCAGTGCGGCTTATCCCGTGTCTGTCGCCAGTCAGTGCGGCTTATCCCGTGTCTGTCGCCAGTCAGTGCGGCTTATCCCGTGTCTGTCGCCAGTCAGTGCGGCTTATCCCGTGTCTGTCGCCAGTCAGTGCGGCTTATCCCGTGTCTGTCGCCAGTCAGTGCGGCTTATCCCGTGTCTGTCGCCAGTCAGTGCGGCTTATCCCGTGTCTGTCGCCAGTCAGTGCGGCTTATCCCGTGTCTGTCGCCAGTCAGTGCGGCTTATCCCGTGTCTGTCGCCAGTCAGTGCGGCTTATCCCGTGTCTGTCGCCAGTCAGTGCGGCTTATCCCGTGTCTGTCGCCGGTCAGTGCGGCTTATCCCGTGTCTGTCGCCGGTCAGTGCGGCTTATCCCGTGTCTGTCGCCGGTCAGTGCGGCTTATCCCGTGTCTGTCGCCGGTCAGTGCGGCTTATCCCGTGTCTGTCGCCAATCATCTCTGTTCTTGTTGTCTCCAGCAGCAGGAGGAGGCTTCGAGGAAGCGCAAAGCCCCGGTGGTGAGCTCCGTGGTGCGGGTGAACCAGGCAGCAGACGGGGGTCGAGACAGTGAGGAGGAGGAGGATGATGATGATGAAGATGAAGGATACGGGGTCAAGAACCTGTCCAGCAGAGTGTCCCTGCCTTCCAAACCAGAACGCAAGTAAGGGAACGCACACCCACTATCCCTCTACCTCTGTTACTCTCCTTTCCACATGTTCATCTACTCTGTGTGTTTTGCTTCTTGTTGTGTTGACTAGCAACTCTTGATTCCAGTTAGTTAAAGTGAACATCTTAGAACAGCATCAGAACTGTTTTCAACGTCCCTCCTTTCACATTACTGGTCTGTTGGTACCCCCAGGGGTTTGTCTGTGTATTGACCCATGTCTCGGTGCGTTTCTAGACCCTCCCTGCCCCCGGCCAAACAAGCCAACAAGAACCTGCTACTGAGGGCTATGTCTGAGGCCCAGATCTCTATCAACAAGACTGCAGCCTACCCACCTAGTACGTTTCCCCTCACACTCTGTCAATCTGCCTTAAACCAAGAGTACATCTGACTATTAGAAAATTATCACCTGTAATGTGTCGTCCTGTTTATCGTGACACCTATTACTGACTAAACGAATGAAAACACACTGTCAAAGGAATTAATTGAACCTGTGTTTCCCAGTACCACAGAGACAGACGGTTCCGGTGGCGCCCAGGACGCGTTCAACCGCTGACGAGATGAACGCAGCCATCCAGCTGGTTCAGGAGCACCTCCACGGCCTGGTCCCCAGGGGGCAGTCTTACACCCCCTCAGAGCCTCAGCCCCCCAGGCAGCTAGGTAAGAGCCTCAGCACCCCAGGCAGCTAGGTAAGCGCCCCGGCACCCCGGGCAGCTAGGTAAGCGCCCCGGCACCCCGGGCAGCTAGGTAAGCGCCCCGGCACCCCGGGCAGCTAGGTAAGCGCCCCGGCACCCCGGGCAGCTAGGTAAGCGCCCCGGCACCCCGGGCAGCTAGGTAAGCGCCCCGGCACCCCGGGCAGCTAGGTAAGCGCCCCGGCACCCCGGGCAGCTAGGTAAGCGCCCCGGCACCCCGGGCAGCTAGGTAAGCGCCCCGGCACCCCGGGCAGCTAGGTAAGCGCCCCGGCACCCCGGGCAGCTAGGTAAGCGCCCCGGCACCCCGGGCAGCTAGGTAAGCGCCCCGGCACCCCGGGCAGCTAGGTAAGCGCCCCGGCACCCCGGGCAGCTAGGTAAGCGCCCCGGCACCCCGGGCAGCTAGGTAAGCGCCCCGGCACCCCGGGCAGCTAGGTAAGCGCCCCGGCACCCCGGGCAGCTAGGTAAGCGCCCCGGCACCCCGGGCAGCTAGGTAAGCGCCCCGGCACCCCGGGCAGCTAGGTAAGCGCCCCGGCACCCCGGGCAGCTAGGTAAGCGCCCCGGCACCCCGGGCAGCTAGGTAAGCGCCCCGGCACCCCGGGCAGCTAGGTAAGCGCCCCGGCACCCCGGGCAGCTAGGTAAGCGCCCCGGCACCCCGGGCAGCTAGGTAAGCGCCCCGGGCAGCTAGGTAAGCGCCCCGGCACCCCGGGCAGCTAGGTAAGCGCCCCGGCACCCCGGGCAGCTAGGTAAGCGCCCCGGCACCCCGGGCAGCTAGGTAAGCGCCCCGGCACCCCGGGCAGCTAGGTAAGAGCCCCGGCACCCCGGGCAGCTAGGTAAGAGCCCCGGCACCCCAGGTAGGACCCCCAGGCAGCTAGGTAAATCAGACTCCAAGGCACAATCCCAAATATCCCTATGTTCTTGTGGAGATCTGAGAGATATGTTCAATGGCGGCGGAGGAGATTGCTGCCGTTTTTACAGTCTCCTAACCAATTGTGCTATTGTAAGTTATTTTGTACATCATTTTCTGCAACTGTCATTTATGACCGAAAAGAGCTTCTAGGACAGCGATTACTCACCTCGTACTGGACAAAGATTATTTTCTTTAACGAATCAGACCCGAAGGATTTACTTCCGACACCTGACAAGACCCAAACTCCTGTGATTCGCATGAGACAGAGACGGAGATATCGGGGACGGAGATATCGGGGACGTAGGTTTTGGGGTGCCTTGTAAGTGGGTAATCTGCCATTACCATCGGTCCTATTAGCCAACGTACAATCATTGGATAACAAAATAGAGCTACGATCACAAATATCCTACCAACGGGACATTAAAAACTTGAATATCTTATGTTTCATCGAGTCGTTGCTGAACGATGACATGAGTAGCATACACCTGGCTGGGTTTACGCTGCATTGGCGAGATAGAACAGCTGCCTCCGGTAAGAAGAGGGGTGGCGGTTTGTGTATATTTGTAAACAACAGCTGGTTCACGAAATGTAGTAGTAAGGAAGTCTCTAGGTTTTGCTCGCCTGAGGTAGAGTATTTCATGATAAGCTTTAGACCACATTATTTACCAAGAGTTTTTATCTATATTTTTCGTAGTTGTCTATTTACCACCACAAACCGATGCTGGCATTAAGACCGCACTCAATGAGCTGTAGAAGGCCATAAGCAAACAGGAAAAGTAGCGGCAGGTAGCCTAGTGGTTAGAGGCAGGTAGCCTAGTGGTTAGAGGCAGGTAGCCTAGTGGTTAGAGGCAGGTAGCCTAGTGGTTAGAGGCAGGTAGCCTAGTGGTTAGAGGCAGGTAGCCTAGTGGTTAGAGGCAGGTAGCCTAGGGGTTAGAGGCAGGTAGCCTAGGGGTTAGAGGCAGGTAGCCTAGGGGTTAGAGGCAGGTAGCCTAGGGGTTAGAGGCAGGTAGCCTAGGGGTTAGAGGCAGGTAGCCTAGGGGTTAGAGGCAGGTAGCCTAGGGGTTAGAGGCAGGTAGCCTAGGGGTTAGAGGCAGGTAGCCTAGGGGTTAGAGGCAGGTAGCCTAGGGGTTAGAGGCAGGTAGCCTAGGGGTTAGAGGCAGGTAGCCTAGGGGTTAGAGGCAGGTAGCCTAGGGGTTAGAGGCAGGTAGCCTAGGGGTTAGAGGCAGGTAGCCTAGCGGTTAGAGCGATGAGCCAGTAACCGAAAGGTTGCTAGATAGAATCCCCCGAGCTGACAAGGTAAAAAAAATGTGTCGTTCTGCCCCTGAACAAGGCAGTTAACCCACTGTTTCTAGGCCGTCATTGTAAATACGAATTTGTTCTTAACTGACTTGCCTAGCTAAATTTAAAAAAATCTGAGGCGGCTCTCCTAGTGGCCGGGGACTTTAATGCAGGGAAACCTAAATCTGTTTTACCTCATTTCTACCAGCATGTTAAATGTGCAACCAGAGAGGGGACAAACTGGACCACCTTTACTCCACACACAGAGACACATACAAAGCTCTCCCTCGCTCTCCATTTGGCAAATCTGACCATAATTCTATCCTCCTGATTTGCGCTTATAAGCAAAAACTAAAGCAGGAAGTACCAGTTATTCGATCGATAAAGAAGTGGTCAGATGACGCAGATGCTAAACTACAGGACTGTTTGGCTAGCACAGACTGGAATATGTTCCGGGGTTCTTTCGATGGCAGCGTAAGAGACGCTAACCCAGACGCTTGATGCCCTACGACGAACCATCAAACAGGCAAAGCATCAATACAGGACCAAGATTGAATTGTACTACACTGGCTCCGATGTGGCATGGTTAATCAAATGGCTACCCAGACTATTTGCATCATCCCCCCCCATCTCTTACGCTGCTGATACTCTGTTATTATCTATGCATAGTCACTAACTCTATCTACATGTACATATAACCTCAATTACCTCGACTAACCGGTGCTCCCGCACATCGACTCTGTACCGGTACCCCCTGTATATAGTCTCCACATTGACTCTGTACCGGTACCCCCTGTATATAGCCTCCACATCGACTCTGTACCGGTACCCCCTGTATATAGCCTCCACATCGACTCTGTACCGGTACCCCCTGTATATAGCCTCCACATCGACTCTGTACCGGTACACCCTGTATATAGCCTCCACATTGACTCTGTACCGGTACCCCCTGTATATAGCCTCCACATCGACTCTGTACCGGTACCCCCTGTATATAGTCTCCACATTGACTCTGTACCGGTACCCCCTGTATATAGCCTCCACATCGACTCTGTACCGGTACCCCCTGTATATAGCCTCCACATTGACTCTGTACCGGTACCCCCTGTATATAGCCTCCACATCGACTCTGTACCGGTACCCCCTGTATATAGCCTCCACATCGACTCTGTACCGGTACCCCCTGTATATAGCCTCCACATTGACTCTGTACCGGTACCCCCTGTATATAGCCTCCACATTGACTCTGTACCGGTACCCCCTGTATATAGCCTCCACATTGACTCTGTACCGGTACCCCCTGTATATAGCCTCCACATTGACTCTGTACCGGTACCCCCTGTATATAGCCTCCACATTGACTCTGTACCGGTACCCCCTGTATATAGCCTCCACATTGACTCTGTACCGGTACCCCCTGTATATAGCCTCCACATTGACTCTGTACCGGTACCCCCTGTATATAGCCTCCACATTGACTCTGTACCGGTACCCCCTGTATATAGCCTCCACATTGACTCTGTACCGGTACCCCCTGTATATAGCCTCCACATTGACTCTGTACCGGTACCCCCTGTATATAGCCTCCACATTGACTCTGTACCGGTACCCCCTGTATATAGCCTCCACATTGACTCTGTACCGGTACCCCCTGTATATAGCCTCCACATTGACTCTGTACCGGTACCCCCTGTATATAGCCTCCACATTGACTCTGTACCGGTACCCCCTGTATATAGCCTCCACATTGACTCTGTACCGGTACCCCCTGTATATAGCCTCCACATTGACTCTGTACCGGTACCCCCTGTATATAGCCTCCACATTGACTCTGTACCGGTACCCCCTGTATATAGCCTCCACATCGACTCTGTACCGGTACCCCCTGTATATAGCCTCGCTACTGTTATTTTACTGCTGCTCTTTAATTATTTTATTTTTTGCTTAACTTCTTTTTCTTAACTGCATTGTTGTTTAAAGGGCTTGTAAGTAAGCATTTCATTGTTTTTCACCTGTTGTAATTGGCGCATGTGGCAACTAAAATTGGATTTGATTGCTATAAGCAATATTGTGTATCCTCCACCTAGCCTATCAGAGAGCAAGGTGTAGCTACTTTTATATTGAGTACACTTTTCATATCCACTCAGCTCTCTCCGCATAGGGTCTAGAGTTGGAATTGGAATTGGGCCCATGGCTTCTCATTGCAGAAGGAGCATGAATGTTTCAGTGTCACGTGCACTATTACAGTGAAATGGCTTCTTTCTTTTTTTTTTTGCAAGCTCCAAATCCAACAATGCAATGATCAATATTACTTGCATTGTCCTGACTATAACTGTACTGGTCTCTCCCAGTAGTTCAGTCTCGGTCCCTGGCCTCTCGGCTGCAGTTAGACGTGCCAGAAGACACCATGAGCGCACAGCACAGTGACTATTTAGGTGAGTCTGTCACATCCTAACTAGAAGTCTTTATGGATCCACCAAGACTCTAGAGGGTTCGGATCCAGAATTTCGCAATCATGTCACGGGTCTGGGTCGGCTCTCTTGATATTATCAAATCAAATGTTATTAGTGGCGTACACACGTATTTTGCAGATGTTATCGCAGGTGCAGTGAAATGCTGATGTTTCTATATAGCTCCATCAGCAGTAATACCGAACAAAACAAATACACACAAATCCCCCAAAAATAAAGACATTTTTAGAAATATCAGAACGCACAATGTCTGAGTGTGGAATGCACTGAACTAAAATATAAAAATGTTGCCACAACATGGAAAGTGTTGGTCCCATGTTTCATGAGCTGAAATAAAAGATCCCAGAAATGTTACGATACGAATGAAAAGCTTATTTCTCTCAAATATTGTGCGCAAATTTGTTTACATCCCTGTTAGTGAGAATTTCTCCTTTGCCAAGATAATCCATCTACCTGACAGGCGTGGCATATCAAGAAGCTGATTAAACAGCATGATCATTACACAAGTGCACCTTGTACTGGGGACAATAAATGGCCACTGTAAAATGTACAGTTTTGCTTATGGTAGAGAAATGAACATTCAATTCTCTGCTAACAGCTCTTGTAGATATTCCTACAGTCAGCATGCCAATTTATCCCTCAACTTTTAGTGGCCTTTTTATTGTCAGTATTCAGACCCCTTCACTTTTTTCCACATGTTGTTACGTTACAGCCTTATTCTAAAATGTATTAAATTGTTTTTTTTCCCCTCATCAATCTCCATGCATTACCACATAATGACAAAGCAAAAACAGGTTTTTAGAAATGTTTGAAATTTTAAAAAACAGATCACATTTACATAAGTATTCAGACCCTTTACTCAGTACTTTGTTGAAGCACCTTTGACAGTGATTACAACCTTGAGTCTTGGGTAGGACGCTACAAGCTTGGCACACCTGTATTTGGCGAGTTTCTCCCATTGTTCTCTGCAGATCCTCTCAAGCTCTGTCAGGTTGGATGGGGAGCGTCGCTGCACAGCTATTTTCAGGTCTCTCCAGAGACGTTCGATCGGGTTCACGTCTGGGTTCAGGTCCGGGCTCTGGCTTTGGCTTGGCAACTCAGACATTCAGAAACTTGTCCTGAAGCCATTCGTGCGTTGTCTTTGCTGTGTGCTTAGGGTCGTAGTCTTGTGGAAGGTGAATCTTTGCCCTCTGGAGCAGGTTTTCATCAATGATCTCTCTGTACTTTGCTCCGTTCATCTTTCCCTCGATCCTGACTAGTCTCTCAGTCCCTGCAGCTGAAAAACATCCCCACAGCATGATGCTGCCACCACCATGCTTCACCGTAGGGATGGTATTGGCCAGGTGATGAGCGGTGCCAGGTTTCCTCCAGATGTGACGCTTGGCATTCAGGCCAAAGAGTTCAATCTTGGTTTCACCAGATCAGAGAATCTTGTTTCTCATGGTCTGAATCCTTTAGGTGCCTTTTGGCAAACTCCAAGTGGTCTGTCATATACCTTTTACTGAGGAGTGGCTTTTGTCTGGACCATAAAGACCTGATTTGTGGAGTGCTGCAGAGATGGTTTTTCTTTCTGGAAGGTTCTCCCATCCCCACAGAGGAACTCTGGAGCTTTGTCAAAGTGACCATCGTGTTCTTGGTCACCTCCCTGACCAAGGCCCTTCTCCCCAGATTGCTCAGTTTGGCCGGGCGGCCAGCTCTAGGAGGAGTCTTGGTGGTTCCAAACTTCTTCCATTTAAGAATAATGGAGGCCACTGTGTTCTTAGGGACCTTCAATGCTGCAGAAATGTTTTGGTAACCTTCCCCAGATCTGTGCCTGGACACAATCCTGTCTCGGAGCTCTTAAGGACAATTCCTTCGACCTCATGGCTTGGATTTTGCTCTGACTCACACTGCCAACTGTGCAATGGAAACCGGATGCACCTGAGCCCAATTTCGAGTCTCATTACATGGGGTCTGAATACTTATGTAAATAAGCTATTTCTATTTGAATACATTTTCATAAAAATGTAAACCTGTTTTCGCTTTGTCATTATGGGGTATTGTGTGTGGATGGAGGACTGTTCTGTCCAACGCTGCGTGACTAGTGCTTTTTGAGGTCGGTTCAATTAGAAAATAATTCAAAAAAATTATGGGTTTCTATAAAATACATTATGAAATAAAGACTATTTCAGATTTTTTTTAACGGAGAAGCCAAAAAATATACATTCAATTGCCAAATATTACATTGTCTCTGTCCAGGTCCACATTGGATAGACGACATCAATAGAAAAATAATTAATTACTATGAAATAATAAAATAATTTCATTTGTGTATATTAAGTTTCTCTCGCGTTACTTTATTATTTTTCATCCTTAAATTTTTCTCGTTTCTCCTCGGGAAGTATCAGCCAGCCAGACCATGTTCTCTCCCTGCTCCCCATACGGTACTGTTTTTAGTCATCCTATTAGCCTAGCCTAAACATGCTGTCTGATGGAATAATTTGACTAGTTCTTCAAAATAGACTTTCAAACTCTCTATCCCTCCCTGTTGTGTACATTCCTCTCTCATACGGTCTGTGTGTATCGAACTTAAAGTAGCAGCCATAACAGAGTATCCATCTCGGTCTGACCTGGAAAGAACCGGCACAATGGATTATGGTCATTGTAGTTAATGACCACGTTTCTGCGCTGAACTAGGTTGAATATTTGCTTAGTGAAAACTACAACTACCTTCGGCCCAGCGTCCCACATAGTTCTTGATTCGATTTCTCTCATGAATGATTTGATTTCTCTCTAGAAAAACGGGCACGTTGGGCTCACAAAAATAACAACTAAATGGAATTCAAGTAATGTAGCTGACGTCGGTCAATTAGTTGTTTTTAATAACAAATAAAAACATTTACCTACATTTTGGTTAATCGCTCACCGCTACTAACACACTGGAGAGTAGGACTATTTAACTCAGGACCAACTCCTTCACGTCTGACTTTGTATAGGATTAACTAACAAAATATTGGTTTTCTCACATCATCCTTGTGTAGCTCTGGAGGTGGCTGAGGGGAGTGTTCTGAAGCCATTTGACACACGCTCCTTCATCGTGAGGAGACCTGAACTGGAGGAGGAGCTGGTTCCTGTCCGGAGCAGACTGGGACAACTGGACAAGGTGATGATGATGAACATAACATGAATTGTATCCATTTAGCCCCCCCCAAAAAAAACGTTTTCCATATAAGCATGGAAATACATTTAGACTGACTGAAATCTAAGCTATTGGGGGGAGGGGGGGTTCTACTAGGCTAACATGTGGAATTGTTTTAAGATGGCCATGTGGAATTGTTTTAAGATGGCCATGTGGAATTGTTTTAAGATGGCCATGTGGAATTGTTTTAAGATGGCCATGTGGAATTGTTTTAAGATGGCCATGTGGCATTGTTTTAAGATGACCATGTGGCATTGTTTTAAGATGACCATGTGGCATTGTTTTAACTTCTACTTGGTACTCATCCCGGATCCGGGAACACCCTCATCAGTAAAAAAGCTGACTAGCATAGCCTAGCATAGCGCCACAAGTAAATACTAGCTTCTAAATATCATGAAATCACAAGTCCAAGACACCAGATAAAAGATACACATCTTGTGAATCCAGCCATCATTTCCGATTTTTTTTTTTTATGTTTTACAGGGAAAACACAATGTATTTCTATTAGCTAACCACGATAGCAAAAGACCCAACCGCATATTTTCACAATTTTTTTACTGCATAGGTAGCTATCACAAATTCGACCAAATAAAGATATAAATAATCACAAACCAAGAAACAACTTCATCAGATGACAGTCTGATAACATATTTATTGTATAGCATATGTTTTGTTCGAAAAATGTGCATATTTCAGGTATAAATCATAGTTTTACATTGCAGTAGTCTCACCAAAGCAGCTAGAATAACTACAGAAACCAACGTGAAATACCTAAATACTCATCATAAAACATTTATAAAAAATACACGGTGTACAGCAAATGAAAGACAAACATCTTGTGAATCCAGCCAATATTTCTGATTTAAGTGTTTTACAGCGAAAACACAATATAGCATTATATTAGCTTACTACAATAGCCTACCACACTACCCCATTCATTCAACATAACGTTAGCGATAGCGAATAAACCAGCAAAAGATATTAATTTTTTCACTAACCTCCTCAAACTTCATCAGATGACAGTCCTATAACATCATATTACACAATACATATATGGTTTGTTCGAAAATGTGCATATTTATTGGTACAATTCGTGGTTGAACAATGTGAATAAGTAGCCAAAATTCAAAATTTGTCCGGAGATATCTTGGAGAGGCACCTAATCTAATCATAAACTTGACTTAAAAAATACAGGTTGGACAACAAATTAAAGATACACTAGTTCTTAATGCAACCACTGTTAGATTTTTTTTAAATAACGTTACTACGACATACAGCTTACGTTATAGCGAGACAGCCCCGAAATTAATGCTGGAATATTAGTCTAAACATTTTCGACAGAAATACGAATTAACATCATAAATTGTTCCTACTATTTGATGAGCTTCCATCAGAATCTTTTACAAGTTGTCCTTTGTCCAGAATAATCGTTGTAGAATGTCGTCTTCATCTGTGGAATTAGCTAACAAAGCTAGCCATGCTTCACCATAACGCAAAACAAAGAAAATACCGAAAATCGCAATATACAATAAAATCGCAATATATAAACTGATATAACTCGGTTCAAAATAACTACATTATGATATTTTTAACACATATCAGAGCCGGAGATATCTAACTTCTAAAACAAAATCTTTTCAGAGCGCAATGCAGAGCTCCTTCTCGCGTCAGGCAAAACGATGAAAAGACCAGACCTTCCGTTCCAAGACGTCTTGTTCGGCCTCATATCTAGCTAGACACCCCATTCCAACTCTCACTGCCTACTGACATCTAGTGGAAGGCGTATGCAGTGCATGTAGAACAATAGATTCCATGCAAATTAATAAACTGACCCTGGAACAGAGCCCTCGATTTCAGATTTTTCAGTTCCTGACAGGAAGTTTGCTGCAAAATGAGTTCTGTTTTACTCACAGATATAATTCAAACGGTTTTAGAAACTAGAGAGTGTTTTCTATCCAATAGTAATAATAATATGCATATTGTACGAGCAAGAATTGAGTACGAGGCAGTTTAATTTGGGAACGATTTTTTACAAAGTGAAAATGGCGCCCCCCTATTGAGAAAAGGTTTTAAGATGGCCATGTGGAATTGTTTTAAGATGGTCATACCATGGATCATTTAGCTCTTTGATTTAGTATTTTAGAACCCCTTTAGGTATTTATTTCACCTTTATTTAACCAGGTAGGCCAGTTGAGAACAAGTTCTCATTTACAATTGTTTTACTTTATTATATGAAAAATTATAGAATTTGGCCTTTACTACTATAGACCAGAGAAACGCATTGAATAACATGAATAAAATAACAAAATAGAACAAACGAATCATAAGGTTTTGAAGTGTCTGTCCTGAATCTAGGACCGGGGTATTCAACTCTGACCCTGTGAGGTCCGGAGCCTGCTGCTTTTCTCTTCTACCTGATTATTCATTGCAGACACCTGGTGTCTCAGGTCTAAATCAGGCCCTGATTTAGAGGGGGAACCACCCATCTGGTGTCCCAGGTCTAAATCAGGCCCTGATGAGAGGGGGAACCACCCACCTGGTGTCCCAGGTCTAAATCAGGCCCTGATGAGAGGGGGAACCACCCACCTGGTGTCCCAGGTCTAAATCAGGCCCTGATTTAGAGGGGGAACCACCCACCTGGTGTCCCAGGTCTAAATCAGGCCCTGATTTAGAGGGGGAACCACCCACCTGGTGTCCCAGGTCTAAATCAGGCCCTGATTTAGAGGGGGAACCACCCACCTGGTGTCCCAGGTCTAAATCAGGCCCTGATTTAGAGGGGGAACCACCCACCTGGTGTCCCAGGTCTAAATCAGGCCCTGATTTAGAGGGGGAACCACCCACCTGGTGTCCCAGGTCTAAATCAGGCCCTGATTTAGAGGGGGAACCACCCACCTGGTGTCCCAGGTCTAAATCAGGCCCTGATTTAGAGGGGGAACCACCCACCTGGTGTCCCAGGTCTAAATCAGGCCCTGATTTAGAGGGGGAACCACCCACCTGGTGTCCCAGGTCTAAATCAGGCCCTGATTTAGAGGGGGAACCACCCACCTGGTGTCTCAGGTCTAAATCAGGCCCTGATGAGGGGAACAATGTAAACCCGCAGTGGAATTGTCTTTGAGGTCCAGAGTTGTTTGAGGGATCTCAAAACTACTATAATTCATTTTTTTTTTTAAACCGGTACCGTGGTTACATTCAGACGAGTCCCGTGACACTTGTGAGGGTCGTAGAGCAAAATGGAGAACACCATTCGTGTTCGTGAGTCATCTGTTCATAGAGGTGTCATATTAGTTTTGTTGGTCAAAGTGTTTTCGTGAGACCTAGGCAGATGGATTGAGACATGAAGATACACGTAACCACTCTATTGTCATCTCCTAGAGAGTAACAACTGTATTTTTATAAAAACACAACCAGAATATCTTATTTTCCACTGTGGTCCTGTTAGGTGCCTATGACGAGTAGGCTGGGGTTAGAGGAGGTGCCACCTCCTATGAGGAGTGGACTGGAGGAAGTGCCACCTCCTATGAGGAGTAGACGGGAGGAGACCGCAGTGCCTATGAGGAGCAGGCTGGGAGCCATGGTCAAGGAGGAGATCCAGCCAGCTACTCCACGTATGGTGCAGCCAGCCAGGTATATCATACTGACTACCCTCTTCCTGTGTGCTGGCTCAGATTCTTTCTTTATACGTTGTTGCAGCAGCATGGCTCACTGAAAACAAGCTAAGTAAACAAAATTGTCATGCTTTTTGTCTGTCTGTCTCCCTTCCTCTGCCTCCCTCTGCCTCCCTCTGCCTCCCTCTGCCTCCCTCTGCCTTCCTCTCCCTTCCTCTGCCTCCCTCTGCCTCCCTCTCCCTTCCTCTGCCTCCCTCTGCCTCCCTCTGCCTCCCTCTCCCTTCCTCTGCCTCCCTCTCCCTTCCTCCCTCCTCTGCATCTGCCTTCCTCCCTCCTCTGCATCTGCCTTCCTCCCTCCTCTGCATCTGCCTTCCTCCCTCCTCTGCATCTGCCTTCCTCCCTCCTCTGCATCTGCCTTCCTCCCTCCTCTGCATCTGCCTTCCTCCCTCCTCTGCATCTGCCTTCCTCCCTCCTCTGCATCTGCCTTCCTCCCTCCTCTGCATCTGCCTTCCTCCCTCCTCTGCATCTGCCTTCCTCCCTCCTCTGCATCTGCCTTCCTCCCTCCTCTGCATCTGCCTTCCTCCCTCCTCTGCATCTGCCTTCCTCCCTCCTCTGCATCTGCCTTCCTCCCTCCTCTGCATCTGCCTTCCTCCCTCCTCTGCATCTGCCTTCCTCCCTCCTCTGCATCTGCCTTCCTCCCTCCTCTGCATCTGCCTTCCTCCCTCCTCTGCATCTGCCTTCTTCCCTCCTCTGCCTTCCTCCCTCCTAGCAGTGAGAAGGCTGAAGCCGCGGGGTCAGCCAGTCCTAAATTCATTGTGACTCTGGATGGGGTTCCTAGCCCCCTGGGTAACCTAGGAGACTGTGACATGGAGGCAGACGACAGTTATCCTAAACCAACCAAGACCACCATGCCTGACCCCTCCATCCACCTCGGAACAAAACCCAAACTCAGCATCCACCACAGACTGCAGGGGGAACCACAATACCCTGATGGTAAAGGGATTTATTTATTGGCAAAATGGTTATAAATAAAATGCATGATTTTTTGCTTCTATAATTAGTATTAGGGTGTGAGCCTTGACACTCGGGTATTACAATTGTGAAGGCTTTTTCAGTGGTTAAGCACTTCGACCTGTCAGCACTTGATTCATCGTTATTACTAGTGACTGATCATAATGGACCACACCAGATGTTGTTCTGATTGGCTGTCTCTGTAGAACAGCTGAGGCTTCCACACCAGATGTTGTTCTGATTGGCTGTCTCTGTAGAACAGCTGAGGCTTCCACACCAGATGTTCTGATTGGCTGTCTCTGTATAACAGCTGAGGCTTCCACACCAGATGTTCTGATTGGCTGTCTCTGTATAACAGCTGAGGCTTCCACACCAGATGTTCTGATTGGCTGTCTCTGTATAACAGCTGAGGCTTCCACACCAGATGTTCTGATTGGCTGTCTCTGTATAACAGCTGAGGCTTCCACACCAGATGTTCTGATTGGCTGTCTCTGTATAACAGCTGAGGCTTCCACACCAGATGTTGTTCTGATTGGCTGTCTCTGTTTAACAGCTGAGGCTTCCACACCAGATGTTCTGATTGGCTGTCTCTGTTTAACAGCTGAGGCTTCCACACCAGATGTTCTGATTGGCTGTCTCTGTTTAACAGCTGAGGCTTCCACACCAGATGTTCTGATTGGCTGTCTCTGTATAACAGCTGAGGCTTCCACACCAGATGTTCTGATTGGCTGTCTCTGTTTAACAGCTGAGGCTTCCACACCAGATGTTCTGATTGGCTGTCTCTGTTTAACAGCTGAGGCTTCCACACCAGATGTTCTGATTGGCTGTCTCTGTATAACAGCTGAGGCTTCCACACCAGATGTTCTGATTGGCTGTCTCTGTATAACAGCTGAGGCTTCCACACCAGATGTTCTGATTGGCTGTCTCTGTATAACAGCTGAGGCTTCCACACCAGATGTTCTGATTGGCTGTCTCTGTAGAACAGCTGAGGCTTCCACACCAGATGTTCTGATTGGCTGTCTCTGTATAACAGCTGAGGCTTCCACACCAGATGTTCTGATTGGCTGTCTCTGTAGAACAGCTGAGGCTTCCACACCAGATGTTCTGATTGGCTGTCTCTGTTTAACAGCTGAGGCTTCCACAACAGATGTTCTGATTGGCTGTCTCTGTATAACAGCTGAGGCTTCCACACCAGATGTTCTGATTGGCTGTCTCTGTATAACAGCTGAGGCTTCCACACCAGATGTTCTGATTGGCTGTCTCTGTTTAACAGCTGAGGCTTCCACACCAGATGTTCTGATTGGCTGTCTCTGTATAACAGCTGAGGCTTCCACACCAGATGTTCTGATTGGCTGTCTCTGTAGAACAGCTGGGGCTTCCACACCAGATGTTCTGATTGGCTGTCTCTGTAGAACAGCTGAGGCTTCCACACCAGATGTTCTGATTGGCTGTCTCTGTTTAACAGCTGAGGCTTCCACACCAGATGTTGTTCTGATTGGCTGTCTGTATAACAGCTGAGGCTTCCACACCAGATGTTCTGATTGGCTGTCTCTGTTTAACAGCTGAGGCTTCCACACCAGATGTTGTTCTGATTGGCTGTCTGTATAACAGCTGAGGCTTCCACACCAGATGTTCTGATTGGCTGTCTCTGTATAACAGCTGAGGCTTCCACACCAGTCAGTCACACTGACACTTTCTGTCAACTACACTACAGCTCCTCTAGGATTTCAATGTTGTCTTTAAGTGACCAGTTTTCTGTGCTAGTCTGTGACCTGACTGGGGATGTTCACCAGTCATTACTGTCAGTGACCAAACTACAAGAAATCTGTATTTTTCAATGGAAAGAGATTCTGGTGAGGTAAGGAGACTTTGGGCTGAGCAAGGTTCTCACTAGCCAGCGTTGACACAGTGCTGGATAGGGGACGAGTCAACTGGTTGTTTGTAAGAAACACCCAGAGAGCTAGGTGGATATCTTTCTACGGAGTCGTTTCTGGTCTGGAAAGCCGTGCTTCATCTAAACTCTGTCATCCTTCTAATCACGTCATTCCACGGGTTTCAGAGTTAGGGATGGAGACCGAGGAGGAGGAGGCGGGTCCTGTGAAGAGACAGAAGGTTCTGGAGAGGTGTAAGTTCTGGCCCGTCTGTAAGAGTGGAGATGAGTGTGTTTACCACCACCCTACCACTCAGTGCAAGTAAGAACAGCCTGATGCAAATCTTTTTCCCTTTAGCCTCTAGAATGTTGAATAAAGACCAATAGACACTCCCGTGAATTTTAAAATCAAAGCAATGTCTGCGTTTTTTAGTCTGTTTTGTGGAATTCTGGGTCGTTTTAAACCCTAAAGCTACATAAATGTATTTAATTTTATTGACTTGACTAATATGTTGTTCCCTCCTCCGTCCCCCTCTCTCTCTCTCTCTCTGTGACTAGAACCTTCCCCAGCTGTAAGTTTGGGGACAAATGCCTGTTCGTCCATCCTAACTGTAAGTTTGACGGCAAGTGTTCCAAACCAGATTGTCCCTTCACTCACGTCAGCCGCAGAGGACCTGCCCCCTACGCCCCCCCAGTCAGACCAGGTACAGACACACCCCTTTTAAGCACCTCCCCCATTAGATTAGAACGTAACGCTGCATTCATGGCACGTGGGGAAACTCAGAAAATACGACTTGTAAACTGGAAGCAACGAGTTGCTTTGAACCCGATTTGAACGCCGATTACTAATCGGCGAACAAGCTGGGTCAACCATAAACTCAAAGTACAACTGTCATACTCCTATTCTAATGTTTAAATATATATATATTTTACGAGATGTTATGAGCGAAGCATTAGATTAGGATGTTTGTTATTAAATATGTAAATATCAGTTGAGATGTTACCTTTTTTATTTGATGTCTTCTACCTTTGTATCTAACAGCAGGGTTTTAACTGGTGTTCGTTTAATTACAGTACCTCCAGTCCAGACCAGCAGTGTCTGCCGTTTCTTCCCAGAGTGTAAGAAGATGGACTGTCTCTTCTACCACCCCAAGGTCAGAACAATACTCTCGAACCATGAGGTTGAAAGGAGTTTGTCCTCAAATACCTGTTTGAGCTGTTTGTTATCATAGTAAGGAAATAATGAATGTTTTGAGTGCTGATCAAAATGTTGCTGTATAGATGATGATGTTGAAGACCGTTTTCTTTTCTCTGTCAGCCGTGTCGGTTTGGAGCCCAGTGTAAACGTACTGGCTGCACCTTCTACCACCCCACTGCCTCGGTCCCTCCCAGACACGCCCTCAAGTGGACTAAGGCCCAGAGCAGGTAACCAAGCATTACTTAACTAGTATTACCTACCCAGAGCAGGTAACCAAGCATTACATACCTAGTATTACCTACCCAGAGCAGGTAACCAAGCATTACATACCTAGTATTACCTACCCAGAGCAGGTAACCAAGCATTACATACCTAGTCTTACCTACCCAGAGCAGGTAACCAAGCATTACACAATCCCAGTATTACCTACCCAGAGCAGGTAACCAAGCATTACATACCTAGTATTACCTACCCAGAGCAGGTAACCAAGCATTACATACCTAGTATTACCTACCCAGAGCAGGTAACCAAGCATTACTTACCTAGTATTACCTACCCAGAGCAGGTAACCAAGCATTACATACCTAGTATTACCTACCCAGAGCAGGTAACCAAGCATTACATACCTAGTATTACCTACCCAGAGCAGGTAACCAAGCATT
The DNA here is from genome assembly GCF_029448725.1 of Salvelinus fontinalis. NCBI lineage: Eukaryota > Metazoa > Chordata > Actinopteri > Salmoniformes > Salmonidae > Salvelinus > Salvelinus fontinalis. The sequence goes on along the minus strand of NC_074691.1, from coordinate 40,164,781 downwards.
ACATACCTAGTATTACCTACCCAGAGCAGGTAACCAAGCATTACATACCTAGTATTACCTACCCAGAGCAGGTAACCAAGCATTACTTACCTAGTATTACCTACCCAGAGCAGGTAACCAAGCATTACATACCTAGTATTACCTACCCAGAGCAGGTAACCAAGCATTACATACCTAGTATTACCTACCCAGAGCAGGTAACCAAGCATTACACAATCCTAGTATTACCTACCCAGAGCAGGTAACCAAGCATTACACAATCCTAGTATTACCTACCCAGAGCAGGTAACCAAGCATTACTTACCTAGTATTACCTACCCAGAGCAGGTAACCAAGCATTACATACCTAGTATTACCTACCCAGAGCAGGTAACCAAGCATTACACAATCCTAGTATTACCTACCCAGAGCAGGTAACCGAGCATTACACAATCCTAGTATTACCTACCCAGAGCAGGTAACCAAGCATTACACAATCCCAGTATTACCTACCCAGAGCAGGTAACCGAGCATTACACAATCCTAGTATTACCTACCCAGAGCAGGTAACCGAGCATTACATACCTAGTATTACCTACCCAGAGCAGGTAACCAAGCATTACACAATCCCAGTATTACCTACCCAGAGCAGGTAACCGAGCATTACACAATCCTAGTATTACCTACCCAGAGCAGGTAACCAAGCATTACACAATCCCAGTATTACCTACCCAGAGCAGGTAACCGAGCATTACACAATCCTAGTATTACCTACCCAGAGCAGGTAACCGAGCATTACATACCTAGTATTACCTACCCAGAGCAGGTAACCAAGCATTACACAATCCTAGTATTACCTACCCAGAGCGGGTAACCAAGCATTACACAATCCTAGTATTACCTACCCAGAGCGGGTAACCAAGCATTGCTTACCTAGTCTTACCTACCCAGAGCAGGTAACCGAGCATTACATACCTAGTATTACCTACCCAGAGCAGGTAACCAAGCATTACATACCTAGTCTTACCTACCCAGAGCAGGTAACCAAGCATTACATACCTAGTATTACCTACCCAGAGCAGGTAACCAAGCATTACATACCTAGTATTACCTACCCAGAGCAGGTAACCAGGCATTACATACCTAGTATTACCTACCCAGAGCAGGTAACCAGGCATTACATACCTAGTATTACTTACCCAGAGCAGGTAACCAGGCATTACATACCTAGTATTACCTACCCAGAGCAGGTAACCAAGCATTACATACCTAGTATTACCTACCCAGAGCAGGTAACCAGGCATTACATACCTAGTATTACCTACCCAGAGCAGGTAACCAAGCATTACATACCTAGTATTACCTACCCAGAGCAGGTAACCAAGCATTACATACCTAGTATTACCTACCCAGAGCAGGTAACCAAGCATTACATACCTAGTATTACCTACCCAGAGCAGGTAACCAGGCATTACATACCTAGTATTACCTACCCAGAGCAGGTAACCAAGCATTACATACCTAGTATTACCTACCCAGAGCAGGTAACCAAGCATTACACAATCCTAGTATTACCTACCCAGAGCAGGTAACCAAGCATTACATACCTAGTATTACCTACCTAGAGCAGGTAACCAAGCATTACATACCTAGTATTACCTACCCAGAGCAGGTAACCAAGCATTACATATCTAGTCTTACCTACCCAGAGCAGGTAACCAAGCATTACATACCTAGTCTTACCTACCCAGAGCAGGTAACCAAGCATTACATACCTAGTATTACCTACCCAGAGCAGGTAACCAAGCATTACATACCTAGTATTACCTACCCAGAGCAGGTAACCAAGCATTACATACCTAGTATTACCTACCCAGAGCAGGTAACCAAGCATTACTTACCTAGTATTACCTACCCAGAGCAGGTAACCAAGCATTACACAATCCCAGTATTACCTACCCAGAGCAGGTAACCAAGCATTACATACCTAGTATTACCTACCCAGAGCAGGTAACCAAGCATTACATACCTAGTATTACCTACCCAGAGCAGGTAACCAAGCATTACATACCTAGTCTTACCTACCCAGAGCAGGTAACCAAGCATTACACAATCCCAGTATTACCTACCCAGAGCAGGTAACCGAGCATTACACAATCCTAGTATTACCTACCCAGAGCAGGTAACCGAGCATTATACAATCCTAGTATTACCTACCCAGAGCAGGTAACCGAGCATTACACAATCCTAGTATTACCTACCCAGAGCAGGTAACCAAGCATTACATACCTAGTCTTACCTACCCAGAGCAGGTAACCAAGCATTACATACCTAGTCTTACCTACCCAGAGCAGGTAACCAAGCATTACATACCTAGTCTTACCTACCCAGAGCAGGTAACCAAGCATTACACAATCCCAGTCTTACTTTCCCAGAACAAACTCTACGTACTTAACGTTTCCTCTCATAACTTCCGTGGTGTGTTTTTATAAGTTCTAACACGTTTCATTATCATTTGTTATGCAACATCTTTTACTGGTATTTTGTTCGAGTCCAAGTAACTTTCATGAGACGTCATTTCAATCTCCGTTGTCAATCTCCAAACTGTGTCCTATTTGGTCCTAATGCTCCTCTTTATTTTCCTTGTATCTTCCTAGCTAGACTACAAGAGTACCTGAGACTGACCGAGTCAAGATGATGTGAAGCTATAGAACAGGGTTCCCCAACTGGTGGCCCGCGGGCTAAATTTGGCCCGCAGGTGATTTTATTTGCCCCCCCAACCCTCCGCCCCCAAGTTTTCTGAGCAAAATAAAGTGTTTATTATTGTTGGACGTAAGACTGTAAAAACACCAGCATTTCAGCTTCAAGTGAAATTTTAACTTTGGGATTGTGTTCCAAACTATTCCCATGCATAATAGAGATTTGATTGTATACAAATGTAAGCAAAGTTTGAAGTAATTGTTTTAGTCAAATATATCCGTTTGGGCTTCTTGCTGTCAATTTACAGTCTACAATTTTTATTATGTTCTGGCCCCCTGAACATTCTTTAGAATTTTGTGTTGCCCGTGAATCTAGTTTTTGATCCCTTCCTGTAGAAGATATGATGATACTGTTCAGTTATTCTTTTATTCTCTTACGGTTTAATTATCAACGATCTGGTCAGTCCTTTTATTTGTTTTTATTTCATTTTGTGAAACTGACATTTTTTTTTTTTTTAACCAGACAAAACTTACAGGGTTTTGTAAAGTTGTTGTACTGCATATTTTGTTTTGATAATGTTGAAAGTATATTAAAATACTCCCATGTCAAGTTTGCTGGTGTTTGTGTATTTGCATAACCTCGTCCCCAGGCTCAGTTGAGGGAGAGACGGATCATTACGCTGCTGGACTGACTGGGTGCCATCCCTTTGATCTGTCTGGACCTGCTGTTTCCACACTGAACAGCAATCAAATGTCTTTTGTAAAGTCTCTTTTTACATCAGCAGATGTCACAAAGTGCTTTATATAGAAATCCTGCTGGGGAGCCTGGTTCCCCAATGGGTGGGTGCTGAGGAGCCTGGTTCCCCAAGGGGTGGGTGCTGGGGAGCCTGGTTCCCCAAGGGGTGGGTGCTGGGGAGCCTGGTTCCCCAAGGGGTGGGTGCTGGGGAGCCTGGTTCCCCAAGGGGTGGGTGCTGGGGAGCCTGGTTCCCCAAGGGGTGGGTGCTGAGGAGCCTGGTTCCCCAAGGGGTGGGTGCTGAGGAGCCTGGTTCCCCAAGGGGTGGGTGCTGAGGAGCCTGGTTCCCCAATGGGTGGGTGCTGAGGAGCCTGGTTCCCCAATGGGTGGGCCATGGCAGCACCTCTGCCCAGTCATGTGAAATCCATAGATTAGGTCCTAATGAATTTATTTCAATTGACTGATTTCCTTCTATGAACCGTCAGTAAAATCTTTGGAATTGTTGTATTTTTGTGTGTGTGTGTAAATATATATATATATATATACACACACACACGTGGACACCCCTTCAAATTAGTGGATCCGGGTCACAGAACGGGACCGCTGTGTGCTGAAGTGAGTTTCGTGTAAAAATTGTCTGTCCTCGGTTGCAACACTCCCTACTGAGTCCCAAACTGCCTCCGAAAGCAACATCGGCACATTAACTGTTTGTCGGGAGCTTCATGAAATGTGTTTCTATGGCCTAGAAGCCAAAGATCACCATGCCCAATGCCAAGCGTCAGCTGGAGTGGTGTAAAGCTCGCCGCCATTGGACTCGAGTGATGAATCACGCTTCACCATCCATCTGGCAGTCCAAAGGACAAATCTGGGTTTGGTAGATACCAGGAGAACGCTACCTGCCCGAGTGCATGGTGCCAACTGTGAAGTTTGGTGGAGGAATAATGGTCTGGGGCTGTTTTTCATGGTCCAGGCCCCTTAGTTCCAGTGAAGGGAAATCTTAACGCTACAGCATACAATGACAATCTAGACGATTCTGTGCTTCCAACTTTGTTGCAACAGTTTGGGGGAAGGTCCTTTCCTGTTTCAGCATGACAATGCCCCTGTGCACAAAGCGAGGTCCATACAGAAATGGTTTGTTGAGATCGGTGTTGAAGAACTTGACTGGCCTGCTCAGAGCCCTGACCTCAACCCCCGTCGAACAACTTTGGGATGAATTGGAACACCGACTGCGAGCCAGGCCTAATCACCCAACATTGCCTGACCTCAGTAATGCTCTTGTGGCTGAATGGATGCAAATCCCTCCCAGAAGAGGGAATAAGGCTGTTATAGCTGCAAAGAGGGGGAACCAACTCAAAATTAATGCCCATGATTGTGGAATGAGATGTTGGATGAGCAGGTGTCCACATACTTTTGGTAATGTAGTGTATCTCAGACTGCCACTCTAAGCTATTGTACACCATTGCATAATATGGAAACCTATAATATAGAAACGATTACTATGGAAATCATTCATATGGAAACCATGTCCTTTTCAGGATCACTTAATGTCAGAACCCAGTTCACACCAAGTAAAACGTACATCATTTATCATCTTTGTCCTTCAATAAAATCAATTAACTGTTACGAGACACAAGACTTAGCTTAGCACCAGAGTTTCTTTCTCTCTGCTCTCGGAGGACCTGAGCCCTAGGACCATGCCTCAGGACGATCTGACATGATGACTCCTTGCTGTCCCCAGTCCACCTGGCCGTGCTGCTGCTCCAGTTTCAACTGTTCTATCTGTGGCTATGGAACCCTGACCTGTTCACTGGACGTGCTACCTGTCCCAGACCTGCTGTTTTCGACTCTCTCTAGCGCACCTGCTCTCTCTAATTTTGAATGATCGGCTATGAAAAGCCAACTGACATTTACTCCTGAGGTGCTGGCCTGTTGCAACCTCTACAACCACTGTGATTATTATTATTTGACCCTGCTGGTCATCTATGAATGTTTGAACATCTTGGCAATGTACTGTTATAATCTCCACCCAGCACAGTCAGAAGAGGACTGGCCACCCCTCAGAGCCTGGTTCCTCTCTAGGTTTCTTCCTAGATTCCTGCCTTTCTAGAGAGTTTTTCCTAGCCACCGTGCTTCTACACCTGCATTGCTTGCTGTTTGGGGTTTTAGGCTGGATTTCTGTACAGCACTTTGCGATATCAGCTGATGTAAGAAGGGCTATATAAATACATTTGATTGATTGAGTTTACTGAGACAAAAGTGCATTAAGCTTTTTCATAGTTATACAATACATTTACATTTCAGTCAATTAGCAGACGCTCTTATCCAGAGCAACTTATTACAGTTAGTGGATTCACCACACGGTAGCTTGGACAACCACATAGATATCACGGTCATAGTAAGTATATTTTGAACAATAAAGTAATTATTTGTCAAGTCTGTGCTAATAGGAAAATACAAGTGCGAGTGTTAGTTCTTTTTTTGTATTTTTTATTACATAAATAGATGTACTAAAGGGTCACCCACAACAACTAGGGCAGGATTTCAACACGGAAGGCAAGCAAAATTTGAACACCACTGCAATTTCGTATGCCACCGTAAGAGGTCGCTGTTGACCACACTAGGCGCCGTGTGACGTCACGAATTTAACTTGAAATGCCCTACAAATCGTCTCTTCTCTCGCCGGGTGCAGTGGCGTGCGCCTGTAATCCAAGTTGCTGGGAGGCTTAGGCTGGCGGATCGTTTGAGCTCAGGAGTTCTGAGCTCCAGTGGACTATGCAGATCGGGTGTCCGCACTAAGTTCGGTATCGATATGGTGCTCCTGGGGGAGCCCGGGACCACCAGGTCGTCTAAGGAGGGGTGCACCGGCCCAGGTCGGAAACGGAGCAGGCCAAAGCCCCCGTGCCGCTCAGTAGTGGGATCGCGCCTGTGAATAGACGCTGTAGTGCAGCCTGAGCAATACAGCGGGACCCAGTCTTTTTGAGTTTTTTTTTTTCTTCCAAACATCTTTATGAATCTTTTGGTTTGCATATGTAACAGAAATATGCAAACGGTACCGTGAAGAAATCCACAGAGCAGACGTCAATGTATAATATCCATTGAAAGTACAACGTTGATTCAACCAGTGACAACAATTTATAACGATAATGTTATAATAATGTTATTATTTGCTTCATTTTCATGTTATTATTTGCCTCATTTTCGCCCGTTTCTCTGATTTAGCCACGATGTGACAAACATCGAGGCTGCCTCCTGCTGGTGATCCGGCGTAACTACAACTATCTTTCTGAATACTTCATCGCGAGTTCCAGTAGTGGGCGCTGTTCTGGCTTCATACTTGTAAGCAATATCATTGTAAAGAATTGATTTTCTTCTTTGAAATAACATTCTGTAAATTCTATTAAATTACAATGAAGTCTGAAACAAAAAAAAGTTAAACTTACAGCAAATCAAATCAAATGTATTTATATAGCCCTTCTTACATCAGCTGATATATCAAATCATACTATAAACTCAGTGGTTTCACAAATCCTTGAAAAGAATAAAACAAACCAAATACATAAACCTTTTTTTATTTTATTTATTATGATTAGCATTTTGTGTACACTGATTACAGTTCGTGGTCCTCGGGGTGGTAGAGCTCACTCATCAGCCGATAGATGTAGGAGGGAGCGTTGCCGCCGATGTTAGAGATAAACAGAGTGATGAGTTCAGGAGGAACGTAGTCGAACACGGGACAGTGCACGTTCACCTTGGATAGAATCTCTCCTATAGGAGACAAACAGAGTAAAGTCACATGTCGAACACGGGACAGTGCACGTTCACCTTGGATAGAATCTCTCCTACAGAGACAAACGGATGAGTCAGATGAGAGAAAAACATTATATATTTTTTTTTTAATCAGTCATTGCTAGCTTTTACACAGACGAGCGTTGACACTTTGGTTAAGAGTCTCAAGAGTATAAAACATGAAATAAGATCTCAATTAAAGTACTACCTGCTGTGAAGGGAAGCACCTCATGTGGCGAGACAAACTTATGGAATGTGTCCTCTTCATTGGGGAACTGAGAACAGGAAAACAACTATGTCCCTCATTCAATGACAAGGAGCTTTCAGTTGAAGAAAGGGCTCACTGACATCCATCTCCATCCAGAAAGTGTTCATACTGAATCCAGAAGATGTTCATACTGAATATCAAATCAAATTTATATAGCCCCCTTCTTACATCAGCTGATATCTCAAAGTGCTTATACAGGAACCCAGCCTAAAACCCCAAACAGCAAACAATGCAGGTGTAGAAGCACGGTGGCTAGGGGGGGGGGGGGGGGGGGGGGGGGGGGGGACTCCCTAGAAAGGCCAGAATATGGTTGTGAATACCTGAGGCGAGAGCTTGAACATGGGAGCACAGTGACTAGGGGGGGGGGGGGGGGGGGCTCCCTAGAAAGGCCAGAATATGGTTGTGAATACCTGAGGCGAGAGCTTGAACATGGGAGCACAGACGATGAGGGGAGTAGAGTGGTGCCTGGCTGCTAGAGCTACAGAGTGGGCTCCATTGACCGCCCTGAGCCCGCCATTGGCTAGAACTGTCTGTGTGCCGATGATGACCTGGAAAACACCACATCTGGTCCATTAACAGTAGTCAAGCTATCAATAGTTTAGTAAGAGCCTGTTCTAAAATAAGCAACATCATAGTAAAAATAAAAAATGTAAAAATCGAACTCACCTTATTCACTCGGGACATCACTGCAAATATGGCAGCATCTGCTATTACAGTGGTCTCGATGCCCGCTTTGGAGAGACCTGTAGCCATTTCATGACCCTTGGGAGAGGGACAAAGGTCATTACTGTAGCATATTAAATAATGAAATATTATGGAGAGAACTAATTAAATAAATAGATGTGTGCTTCCTTTAGCACTACTGTATATACATATAAATAGATAGAAGTATGATAGGAGGCAGGGAGGGATGATGGATGGATAGAGGGAGGCAGGGAGGGATGATAGAGGGAGGGAGGGATGATGGATGGATAGAGGGATGATGGATGGATAGAGGGAGGCAGGGAGGGATGATAGAGGGAGGGAGGGATGATGGATGGATAGAGGGATGATGGATGGATAGAGGCATACAGGGAGAGAGGGATAGATAGGAATGGAGGTATAGTTGGATGGTAGGATGATGGGAGCGAATGAGGGATGAAAGGATGGCGTATACCTGGCAGAAGGGGGCACACTCGGCCACGATGACGTGGAACTTGCGTTTCCTCGCTGCGTCTTTGAGGAAGGCCTCGACGGTACGTGAGCGGCCGACAGTCATGATGACCTCGTTGGAGTGGATGTGTTCCAGGGCCTGCATGGCGATGTTGTCTGTGGTGCCATCTGGGAGAGAGGAAGACGACAAGAAGGAGAATATAACAGTAAGCTCAGTGCTGCTTGACCAAGGATAATATTCTCATAGGATCTTTAGGAATAAGCAGTGTACAGATGAAAAGCACTAGAGAACAGTGGGGGGGCTGAAAGGCGACTTCAGCTAATGCCGACTACGTCCTCCAGATGACAGAGATCCTCCAGATGATACAGAGATGCTCCAGATGATACAGAGATCCTCCAGATGATACAGAGATGCTCCAGATGATACAGAGATCCTCCAGATGATACAGAGATGCTCCAGATGATACAGAGATGCTCCAGATGATACAGAGATGCTCCAGATGATACAGAGATGCTCCAGATGATACAGAGATGCTCCAGATGATACAGAGATGCTCCAGATGATACAGAGATCCTCCAGATGATACAGAGATCCTTCAGATGATAGAGAGATCCTCCAGATGATACAGAGATGCTCCAGATGGTACAGAGATCCTCCAGATGATACAGAGATACAGTCTGAGATGTTATTTGCCTTATGCTTCAGTTAAGCGACATGATTATATGTCCCTCACTAACTTTAAGCATCAGCTGTCAGAGCAGCTTACAGATCATTGCACCTGTACATAGCCCATCTGAAAATAGCCCACCCAACTACCTCATCCCCATATTGTTATTTATTTTTTTGCTCCTTTGCACCCCAGTATCTCTACTTGCACATTCATCTTCTGCACATCCATCACTCCATTGTTAATGCTAAATTGTAATTAATTCGCCACTACATCCTATTTATTACCTTACCTCCCTAATCTTACTACATTTGCACACACTGTATATATACTTTTCTACTGTGTTATTGACTGTATGTTTTGTTTATTCCATGTGTAACTTTGTGTTGTTCTTTTCGTCGCAATGCTTTGCTTTATCTTGGCCAGGTCGCAGTTGTGAATGAGAACTTGTTCTCAACTGGCCTACCTGGTTAAATAAAGGTGAAATATAAAATAAATGAAAAAGTTTAAAAGCTGCTGGAAAGTATTTGATAACAGTTGGTGTTAATGTGTGTGTGCTATCAGTGGGACTCTTACCTAGCTCTGTGAGGAGTTCATTGATGGCCTCTATGACGTTGGCTTTGAGATGAACAAACTGTTGTCTGAAATTCTCCTCACTCAGCCCCCCCGACGTCAGCAGCTTGTGGAGGGACTCCTGCTGCTCGGTCTCCTCACTGCTACCACGGGACCTGAGGAAACAAAAAAACATAGTTGACATGAGAAGAGAGTGACAAGCTGGGTATATTTCATTGAAATGATCATAGAACAACAAGACATTGTACAGATGGTAGCTTTAACATGAATAGAGTGGCAACAGAGAGATGTTCAACAAGTCCATCTATTACATAATTAACCAGATTCTGTTTTAGCTAACGTTCCACTCGTTGTACTCCATGGCATATGCTCAAAAAGATGTTTAGCATGACGGGGTTGGTAAGGAGTGGAACGATAGCTAAACAGATTGGTACCCAGACTAGCCTATGATATGGCCAACCATAACAAGTGTATCAGACACCAGATGAACAATGTTGATTACAAAGCGTCAGCCTGTTCTTTGAAGGAATATTCCCCAGACTCCCCCCCATCTCTCTCACCTGGCATACTCCTCCCTGATGATCTTGAGCACGCGCCGTACCATGTTTCCCACGGTGGTCTCGGACGGTTGGGCGGCCGTCATTCTCCTTCCCTCGTTGCGAATGATCTCCATCAGGTCGCCTGTTATGACATACAAGAGGATTTCTTTGTCATACATCATTCATAGTCAGTGAATAGAGAAATAGTAATGGTGTCTTTTTGTAGGAACCCACTCTGCCATGGTTCGTTGGACAAACATATGGGGGAAATTATTAGCGTTTCTTTTAGGGGTTTCGGAAAAAAACGCTGAAAATAAAGTCTGTGGTAAACACAGGCTTAGGATATCTTATCTTGTTTTGTTATATGAGAATCTTCATCAGCGAAAGTCCCTTTTTGTGAATTTTGAAGAATTTATGTAATGATTAAAAAAACTCAAAGCACATAAGCAGCATACCACCCTGCATACCACTGCTGGCTTGCTTCTGAAGCTAAGCAGGGTCGGTCCTGGTCAGTCCCTGGATGGGAGACCAGATGCTGCTGGAAGTGGTGTTGGAGGGCCAGTAGGAGGCACTCTTTCCTCTGGTCTAAAAAATATCCCAATGCCCCAGGGCAGTGATTGGGGACACTGCCCTGTGTAGGGTGCAGTCTTTCGGATGGGACGTTAAACGGATGTCCTGACTCTCTGAGGTCATTAAAGATCCCATGGCACTTATCGTAAGAGTAGGGGTGTTAACCCCGGTGTCCTGGCTAAATTCCCAACCTGGCCCTCAAACCATCATGGTCACCTAATAATCCCCAGTTTACAATTGGCTCATTCATCCCCCTCCTCTACCCTGTAACTATTCCCCAGGTCGTTGCTGCAAATGAGAACGTGTTCTCAGTCAACTTACCCGGTAAAATAAAAAAATTAAAATAAAAAATAAAGGCTTCATAATTCATAAAGGTCATGTTAGCTGACTGGTAGTGCTCCTAAGACTGTGTTAACCTCAGACCTTATTTTCGGCATTTATTATTAATTCCTCATTCATTTTTCCCTATAGGGATGTCTGAATGAGCCAGAGTTAACTTATTTCCGGGTTTTAGGACGACAAACTGGCGAGCTCTGTTATCAAAGACTTTTAGAAATAACCTAAGATAGACCACAGCCTGTCGTTTCCAATGGGAGCAAATTAAATCATAGTGGTCAGAACAAGCAAGGAGATAGTGAGCTCCTATTGGCGCAAAATCCATTTCGCGCCATCTTCTCCCACTGGGCTTCCTGTCATCACCATATTTGGTAGTGAGTAGAAACGTCAACCGGATGCTTCACATTTATAAATCCGGTGAAATATCTGTGTAATTGTTCTATCTTTGCTATTATGTTCAGACATAGCGCGGTCACACCATTGACCAGTTTCAAAATTACTTCAGTTTCTCGTGGCAGTTCAGATTTTGACAGCTGGCTAAAGTTACTATCGTCTAATAGCGGATAAAAAGTTAGTCACAAATGCTAAATGTAATTTACAAAAACACTTACAGCTAGCTTGAGAACTAGAAAACCATTAATCTAGCCATCGAATAAACTACCTAGAGTTCTGCTGTTATAACGTATACCTGCGCTGCTCCATCGTGCTTGGGCTGTTATTCTCCGAAGCAAATATGTGGTTTCTCTGGCCATTTCCCCCGACCCTCGGAGGGGTCCTGTCCCACTGCCTCCCCGCTTCAAATCGGCAAGAAAAGCCTCGATTCGTTCCGTAAGATCTGTTTCCTTGTCTGCCCCAGGCATATTCTTTTCTAAATTCACTTGCTAGATGCTGTATAAAAAAAACAATTTGGTGTTGTCACAGATTTACTTAAGAGGGAAATTGAACCGGAAATACATTGCGCGTGAAGGAAGGCGCTTCCGGGTCATCATATTAGTCCAACGCTGATTGGACCAAATTATTAGAAACGCACATCTTGCAGTATTTTCATAGATTTCATCATTTATTCATAATCATTTTATTAGGTAGACAGTAACAGGTAGACAATACTAGTGTAACCTTTATAAAATTATATATATGATCCACTTATAAAGATGCCATAATGACAAAGATTTTTACAGCCAAGCAGGAGCTAGTGAGATCCTGTTGGTGCCTTAGGGAACTCCTCTGTGAAGCGCTTGTGCAGTAACTCAATTCGCCCATGCACTCTTTCTAAACAACGCTCTTTGTAGAAACGTTGGCGAAGTCTACAAAATGCGCTCCACCGTTACATATTTTAGTTTTGGAAACAGAAAGATATATGGAATTAAAATGTTTAATCGATGAGAACATGCAGAATGTCGGCCAAAACCCACTGCCGGACACTTGGCTTCCTCTCGTCACCAGATTTGGTAGTGAGTGGAAACGCCAATTGGATTTTTCACATTTATACATCCGGTGAAATATTTGGCTCATTGTTCTGTGATAACGCTGCGTGAATGTCCTTTGGTCATCCCATCACAAAATCTCAAGCAACATTTTTTTGTAAATCCATCCAATATTTTTATTGAATAAAAGCCTAAATAAACCTTTTCCAAATTGATATCAATCAACATAGAAATCATTGACTGAAAAACATAGCAAATGTTCACTGTTAAATGTATGTACCCCACATAATTGGTTATTGCAGTAGCTTTAATAACAGTGACAAAAAAATAGTTGGAATATCTTTTAACCAACTCCAAACCCTCATGTAACTCAGACCCCATAATTATCTCCGAACGAATGTTGGATGGATCTTGAAAGCCTGGTCGCAGATCAGTTTTTGTACTCTCACTAACTCCATTGCCGTCCTTGTCACGCCAAACCTGACAAGGAGTTGCCATGATTGGACCAAAGAGAGTGGCAACTCAGGCTAGGATCTTGGCTGTAAGTGTTGTAATTTAAAATTGATTCCCAAAAATCAATAAGCAATAGCCTGGTCCCAGATCTGTTTGTGTTGTCTTGCTTTGCCAACTCCCATTGTCACTGTTGTCAAACAAACAGATCTGGGACCAGGCTAAAGAAGCAAATAATTTCCCCTGAAATTGCAATAAAAATAAAAAAAATACACTAGCCTACTCAAATGGAATACATCCAAGGAAGAGTTAGGATATTTTCCATGTTACTACAAAACTACCACCGACGCAAAGTTGGCATGTAAAATGGCAGTACAATACTACTATCCTGATGTTGATGATAGAATAACATGTCTGCCATTTTTTCAGTAATAAGGTTTGACATGCATTTGTGAGTCAGGTTCTAATAGGCAGATTCAAGGGTTCTCAGGAGAGGAATTCATACAGGGGACCACTACTTGGCTTAAAACACATTCAGATGGCAATGTAGATGTGTGGCTGTTATCTTTTGTACATCTTTAAGATAAAATAAAAACTTAAGAACTAGCAACAAGTGTTCTGCTAGAAATGACCTAGTTTTCAAAATGATATTTTTTCTGCGTTCAAAATTACAGCCTATTCCTTAAATAGTGCACTACTTTTGACCAAGGCCCAATGCACTTTTAATATGGAATAGGGTGCCATTTAAGACAACCAACCATTCATTCCCTGATAACTTATGAAACCCTCTCCCCTAAAATACCTGCCCTGCGATAGCATTTTACAAAATCAAAACAAACTAAAAGACGCTGTCAGATTTTGTTACCAAAACATGTATTCAAATTAATTAAGCAACAAAGCACACAAGTTCAGTGGTTGCCATAGTTTCTCTCTTTTGAGTTATACCACATTCCACCTGCTGTTCATCGAAGGCTTCACTTAAAAAGGACAATATAAAAGGGACATCTCAAATGGCACCCTATTGCAATACTTTGACCAGAGTCCTATGGGACCTGGTCAAAAGTAGTGCACTATATAGGGAATAGGGTGCCATTGGCGACGTACAGCACACTATAGCTCGCTTGGCATGGCCAAGACTTTGTCTATGGCCCTTTATATTGTTGTACATTCTCTCAAAGGGGGCAACCATTCATCCCAACAAAATAAAACATAACTCCAAATCAAACTGTACACATTAAAGGACAATCTGAGAAATGTAAATAACACATGGAACATTCTCGCTCTCTTTGAAGATAAATCTGTGTATATTCTACATTTCTAGCTTTAAAAAAACAAACAAATATTTCACTCTGCTGAATGAGCCCCAGGTGTATATAGTTTTCAGAGAATAGGCCTTTGTGCCCTCTCACACCACCGAAACTAGTAGAGAGTTCTGCTCCACCTTTTGTTTTGTCATTATTGGATAGGTCCGAAACGGTGCCCTGGTTATTCCCTGTATAGTGCACTACTTTTGACCAGAGTCTACGGGCCTTCGGCAAAAACTTCAGCCTATGGGGCTCTGGTCAAAAGTAGTTCACTATATAGGGTGCCATTTCGGACAAAGCCATAGTTTTTGCTGAAGCTAGTCCGATGAGGGTGATGGTTGATCGGGTAGCATTGGCTTCTCCTCCTGGGTGTAGTGGTGATGCCTCTCTCTACTCGATCAGCTTCTTGGCCTTGAAGAAGCGTCGCAGGTAGAAGACCTGCCAGGTGGCCAGGCCAATCAGACAGCACATAGAGAATATGCTGAAGTACAGGACGCGTGTGTTGGTGGATTCTGGAAGGAGGAGAACAGAGGTAGAAATATTGACGATAGTGAAAATTACCCCTCATAGTCTGGTTCCTCTATAGGTTTCTTCCTAGGTTTTGGCCTTTCTAGGGAGTTTTTCCCTAGCCACCGTGCTTCTACACCTGCATTGCTTGCTGTTTGGGGTTTTAGGCTGGGTTTCTGTACAGCACTTTGAGATATCAGCTGATGTACGAAGGGCTATATAAATAAATTTGATTTGAGTAATGTAATGTAATGTAAAAAAATGTGTTGACGATGAGCAACGACTATGCATTAGAATAATCACATGTATAACTTAATTCTGCATAAAACATGTATTGATGTTCAAGGGGAAGATTTCTCAAATGGACAGACTGAGAAGTTCACAAATCACACAACAGAGGTCCATGTCGGACTAGTAAACGGAACTACTACTATCAGTACTATGCTCTTCTTACCGTTGGTATCTCTCATCTCCTCCTCCCTCCTCTTCATGTAGGCAAAGTCATTGACGATGGACTCTGATAGGTCCTCCAGTCGCCTTAGCTCCACCTCCAGGGGCTTCAGCTTCTCCACTTTGGCGATCTGAGTGGACGAGAGAGCCGCCAATCAAAAAAAAACAAATGCAGGTAGGTGTTTATTGGAGTTAAGATCTAAACTTGTTCCGGTGGATAGTGCAGCAGGAAAGGGATGAACATTTATAAATAAGGAAATTCTAGATAGAAGCTTGGACTGTGTCCCAGTTTGTCCAGTAGGTGTCACTCTCGAGCTATGCAGTAGCAGTGCCAGTTTTCCTAGTAGTGCAACATGAACAGGAACACAGTGCAATCGGTCTGGTATGCAGAACGCTTTACCCCTCCTCTCTCTAGTTTTACAGAATTTCTCTTCCCACAAGCTACAGCTAAAACATATAAACTCAGCAACAACAAAAAAGAAACGTCTTCACTGTCAACTGCGTTTATTTTCAGCAAACTTAACATGTGTAAATATTTGTAAGAACATAAGATTCAACAACTGAGACATAAACTGAACAAGTTCCACAGACATGTGACTAACAGAAATTGAATAATGTGTCCCTGAACAAAGGGGGGGTTAAATCAAAAGTAACAGTCAGTATCTGGTGTGGCCACCAGCTGCATTAAGTACTGCAGTGCATCTCCTCCTCCTCATGGACTGCACCAGATTTGCCAGTTCTTGCTGTGAGATGTTACCCCACTCTTCCACCAAGGCACCTGCAAGTTCCTGGACATTTCTGGGGGGAATGTCCCTAGCCCTCACCAACAGGTCCCAGACGTGCTCAATGGAATTGAGGGCCGGGCTCTTCGCTGGCCATGGCAGAACACTAATGTTCCTGTCTTGCAGGAAATCACGCACAGAATGAGCAGTATGGCTGGTGGCATTGTCATGCTGGACGGTCATGTCAGGATGAGCCTGCAGGAAGGGTACCACATGAGAGAGGAGAATGTCTTCTCTGTAACGCACAGAGTTGAGATTGCCTGCAATGATAACAAGCTCAGTCCAATGATGCTGTGACACACTGCCCCAGACCATGACGGACCCTCCACCTCCAAATCGATCCCGCTCCAGAGTACAGGCCTCGGTGTAACGCTCATTCCTTCGACGATAAACACAAAAACCGACCATCACCCCTGGTGAGACAAAACCGTGACTCGTCAGTGAAGAGCATTTTTGTCAGTCCTGTCTGGTCCTGCGACGGTGGGTTTGTGCCCATAGGCGATGTTGTTGCCGGTGATGTCTGGTGAGGACCTGTCTTACAACAGGCCTACAAGCCCTCAGTCCAGCCTCTCTCAGCCTACTGCGGACAGTCTGAGCACTGATGGAGGGATTGTGCGTTCCTGGTGTAACTCGGGCAGTTGTTGTTGCCATCCTGTACCTGTTCCGCAGGTGTGATGTTCGCATGTACCGATCCTGTGCAGGTGTTGTCACACGTGGTCTGCCACTGCGAGACGATCAGCTGTCCGTCCTGTCTCCCTGTAGCGCTGTCTTAGGCGTCTCACAGTACGGACATTGCAATTTATTGCCCGTTGCACATCTGCAGTCCTCATGCCTCCTTGCAGCATGCCTAAGGCACGTTCACGCAGATGAGCAGGGACCCTGGGCATCTTTCTTTTGGTGTTTTTCAGAGTCAGTAGAAAGGCCTCTTTAGTGTCCTAAGTTTTCTTAACTGTGACCTTAATTGCCTACCGTCTGTAAGTTGTTAGTGTCTTAACGACCGTTCCACAGGTGCATGTTCATTAATTGTTTATGGTTCATTGAACAAGCATGGGAAACGGTGTTAAAACCCTTTACAACGAAGATCTGTGAAGTTATTTGGATTGTAACGAATTATCTTTGAAAGACAGAGTTCCTGAAAAAGGGACGTTTCTTTTTTTGCTAAGTTTATAAAGAAATTGGATCAAGACAATATTAAAAATCAGGGTTTTGGCTAGGGGATAGGGCAGTTTCAAATATATATACGAATAATGTCATAAAAACTGGAAAATCACATTTCTCAACCAAGTAAATCAAATGAATAACTTTGTACCGACGCCACATTCCATTGGAAATGATGTACTTCCTGTACCAAAACACATTGGAAATGATGTACTTCCTGTACCAAAACACATTGGAAATGATGTACTTCCTGTACCAAAACACATTGGAAATGATGTACTTCCTGTACCAAAACGCAATGACGTTGTCGGTCTGATCGAGGCGTAAGAATAAAAGAGAACAAGTGAAATCAAGCTGACCAGACAGACCAGGTGACCAGACGGACCAGACGGACCAGACAGACCAGGTGACCAGACGGACCAGACGGACCAGGTGACCAGACGGACCAGGTGACCAGACGGACCAGGTGACCAGACGGACCAGGTGACCAGACGGACCAGGTGACCAGACGGACCAGACGGACCAGGTGACCAGATGGACCAGGTGACCAGACGGACCAGGTGACCAGACGGACCAGGTGACCAGACGGACCAGGTGACCAGATGGACCAGGTGACCAGACGGACCAGGTGACCAGACGGACCAGGTGACCAGATGGACCAGACGGACCAGGTGACCAGACGGACCAGACCGACCAGGTGACCAGACGGACCAGACCGACCAGGTGACCAGACCGACCAGGTGACCAGGCGGACCAGGTGACCAGACGACCAGGTGACCAGATGGACCAGGTGACCAGATGGACCAGACGGACCAGGTGACCAGATGGACCAGACGGACCAGGTGACCAGACGGACCAGGTGACCAGACGGACTAGACGGACCAGGTGACCAGACGGACCAGGTGACCAGACGGACCAGGTGACCAGACGGACCAGACGGACCAGGTGACCAGATGGACCAGACCGACCAGGTGACCAGACCGACCAGGTGACCAGACCGACCAGGTGACCAGACCGACCAGGTGACCAGACGGACCAGGTGACCAGACCGACCAGACCGACCAGACCGACCAGACCGACCAGACGTACGTCACAGTAGCAGGCCATTGCTTTGGTTACAGACAAGACAGGGATTCTAGCCAACTTGCACTTTCTGGTTTCCTTTCCAACTAGGCTCTACTCTAGCACAACACGTTGGCATTACGTAGCTAAGTACGCACGTACTGTACAGTATTCACCCACATAGGCATGCCCACATTAACACAGACACCAGTAGCTGGCCTAGTCCTCCAACCCACGCATGGGCTTCGGGCTCAATCACTATGTGTGGGTAGAGTGGATTATCAATTCACAATACAAGTCAGTAGAACAGTGTGTGCAGTGTTAACTCTGGTGTCTTCAGAAAGTGTTCACACCCCTTGACTTTTTCCACAGTTTGTTGTGTTACAGCCTAAATTTAAAATGAATTGTGTCACTGGCCTATACACCATACCCCTTAACGTCAAAGTATAATATATTCTTTTTGGGGGAGGGGGGGGTTCAAACACGGACCAGACAGACCAGGTGACCAGACGGACCAGGTGTCCAGACGGACCAGGTGACCAGACGGACCAGGTGACCAGACGGACCAGACAGACCAGGTGACCAGACGGACCAGACTGACCAGATGGACCAGATGGACCAGGTGACCAGACGGACCAGGTGACCAGACGAACCAGGTGACCAGACGGACCAGACAGACCAGGTGACCCGATGGACCAGGTGACCAGACAGACCAGACGGACCAGGTGACCAGACGGACCAGGTGACCAGATGGACCAGACAGACCAGATGGACCAGACAGACCAGACAGACCAGATGGACCAGACAGACCAGACGGACCAGGTGACCAGACAGACCAGGTGACCAGACGGACCAGGTGACCAGATGGACCAGACGGACCATACGGACCAGACGGACCAGACAGACCAGACAGACCAGACAGACCAGACAGACCAGACGGACCAGGTGACCAGACGGACCAGGTGACCAAGTGACCAGATGGACCAGACGGACCAGACGGACCAGACGGACCAGACGGACCAGACGGACCAGACGGACGTCACAGTAGCAGGCCATTGCTTTGGTTACAGACAAGACGGACCAGGTGACCAGACGGACCAGACAGACCAGGTGACCAGACAGACCAGGTGACCAGACAGACCAGGCAGACGTCACAGTAGCAGGCCATTGCTTTGTTTACAGACAAGACAGGGATTCTAGCCAAGTTGCACTTCCTGGTTTCCTTTCCAACTAGGCTCTACTCTAACACAACACGTTGGCATTACGTAGCTAAGTACGCACGTACTGTACAGTATTCACCCACATAGGCATGCCCACATTAACACAGACACCAGTAGCTGGCCTAGTCCTCCAACCCACGCATGGGCTTCGGGCTCAATCACTATGTGTGGGGTGTGGGTAGAGTGGATTATCAATTCACAATACAAGTCAGTAGAACAGTGTGTGCAGTGTTAACTCTGGTGTCTTCAGAAAGTGTTCACACCCCTTGACTTTTTCCACAGTTTGTTGTGTTACAGCCTGAATTTAAAATGAATTGTGTCACTGGCCTATACACCATACCCCTTAACGTCAAAGTATAATATATTTTTTTTGGGGGGGGGGGGGGTTCAAACACAGATTCAACCACAAAGACCAGGTAGGTTTTCCAATGCCTTGTAAAGAAGCGCACCTATTGGTAGATGGGTAAAAAGAAAGCATACATTGAATATCCCTTTGAGCATGGTGAAGTTATTAATTACACTTTCGATGGTGTATCAATACACCCAGTCACTATAAAGATACAGGTGTCCTTCCTAACTCAGTTGCCGGAGAGGAAGGAAACCGCTCAGGGATTTCACCATGAGGTAAAATGGTGACTTTAAAACAGTTACAGAGTTGAATGGCTGTGATAAGAGAAAACTGAGGATGGATCAACAACATTGTAGTTACTCCTTAATACTAACCTAAATGACAGAGTGAAAAGAAGGACGCCTGTACAGAATATAAATATTCCAAAACATGCAATAAGGCACTAAAATAATACTGCAAAAAAATGTGGCAAAGAAATTACCTTTATGACCTAAATACAAAGTGTTATGTTTGGGGCAAATCTATATTTTCAAACATGGTGGTGGCTGCATCATTTCATGGGTATTCATGTCATCGTTAAGGACTAGGGAGGCTTTTTTTGTTGTTGAAAAAAGGAACGGAATAGAGCTAAGCACAGGAAAAATCCTAGAGGAAAACTTGGTTCAGTCTGCTTTCCACCAGACACTGGGAGATGAATTCACCTTTCAGCAGGACAATGAACTAAAACACAAAGCCAAATCTACAATGGAGTGGTTAACCAAGAAGACAGTGAATATTCCCGAGTGGCTGACAGAGCATCAAATTAAGTCTTTTTTTTTTGGTCCACCAGCCACTTTGGGAAGTAGATTATTATTCTTTTTAATCTACCAGCCACTCAGATTTTTTTTTCACGGACAAAATATTTTTTGCCCACGAAAATTACACCGACAAAACACACAAAAACAGATGAACATGCTTTATAATGTTTCTAAAACAATATATGTATTACTAGTAAGAAGTAATGTGGTATATTGTTTAATTTCATCTTTTGTGACGTGGGTCTTTTAACCCCCCCCAAAACAAATTCACCTGCCCCTTTAAGGTTACCGTGGTAACGTGACTCCAGTCATGTTTGTACCTGTGAGATTGAGTTTGACTAGTAGAAACGCCGTCTCTTCTCTAGCAGTTGAAACTCAAACATAGAAAAACAATCTAGCTTGTGAACAAAATAATGTAAATAGCCAAGAAACACAAGGACAAAGTCTCACTTTCGTTTCAAGTAAATTAAACCTATTTTTTTATGCCTGTGCGCAGCGCTTCTAAAAATCAATCTTCCACTCAGCTCTTCAGGTGCGCACAGCTCCCAGCCAGGCAGAGCTGCAGCACGAGGTGGAATAGGCTATATAGGATTCCTACTTCTTTTGACTTTGGGCGATTGACATACCAGCTATGAAACAAAACAGCGGAAATACTTTGCAAACAGCTACCGCAGCAGTTATGTTACTATAAATGTGATATGACTTTTCTTTTTCTTTTTCACAAATGCGAGTGAAACGCTCACACAGCGGAGCCCTCACTTCCCACCAACATGGCTGGTGAAATAGACATCTTAGCCGCCAAAATCTACCCACATTTGGCAGATGTTCAATTTAAGCACTGGTGGCCGAGTTACGGTTTTGACTTAAATCTACTTGAAAATATACTGCAAGACTTGAAAATGGCTGTGTAGCAATGATCAACAACCATCTTCTTGACAGAGCTTGAATTTTTTTTTATTTTTTATAATGTGCAAATATTGTACACTCCAGGTGTGTAAAGCTCTTTGATAAGTACCCAGAAAGACTCACAGCTGTAATCGCTACCAAAGGTGATTCTAAAATGTATTGACTCAGGGGTGTGAATACTTATGTAAATTAGGTATTTCTGTATTTTTATTTTCAATACATTTGCCCCCCCCCCCCCCCCCCCCCCCCCAAAAACTTTAAAAAATTGTAACCATTTCCAATTTTGTCACTATGGGGTATTGTGTGTAGATGGATGAGAATTTAATTTTAATTTAATACATTTTGAATTCCGTCTGTAACAACAAAATGTGGAATAAGTCAATAGGTTTGAATACTTTCTGAAGGGCCAACACACCATGTTCTAATACTAGCCCAGTGACTCAATCATCATAACAATCAATGGGAGCCCCATGACATGACCTTTTTTTCTCCTTCATTTTTTAGATTGTCTAGTTTTTATTTTTGGTGGCTGTTTGTTCTCAAAGAAGATGATCTCATAAATATATTGTATATCTCCATTAACTTTTTTGACGTACTTTATATCCGTTTACTTTACATTAGCTAGGTTTACATCCAAATGACGACAGATTTTTCATGTGAATATTCTAAAAATCTACATTAAAAACAATATGAGCATTTTCCAACCATGTTGTTTCCATTAAACTGATTTTTTGCGGATAAAAAGCTGCGCGTGATGACGTAGTAAAAATAACTTTAGTGATTCAATTCTTCATTTTAATATTTTTTTTTTAAATTTAAACAAGTTAAATGGGTTTCCATCTAATTTAACTCTACTGCGTTATATAGCTAATGTGCCCACTCTGGTCTTGGCATGTGCGCTCTAGCCAACAGCTTCGCTGATACAGTGCGGGTAAACTACCTACAGTACAGGAGATTATTATGGACAAAAGAGCTAGATCATTTTTATTTGTCAAAACGGCAGTCAACCATCGATCATCACCAGAATAAGACCCTCGATCATCACCGTGCACTTTCACCACCTTGTGAAAATCATCATCATTTATTTAATCTGTAATCTAATAAACTGCATGCCTTTCCCCGAGTCGTAGTGGTAGGACCACACACCATGTCATCGCGTGACTCCCAAGTTTACTTCAATATTCGTTATTATATCAATATTTGCGCATAAAGACGCTTCCACCGCCATTTCACTCAGAATTAATTTTACAGACACAAAAAAAAAAATCCCACCTTGTCTAACATATATATATTGTTTTGTCGAAATAAGGGAATGTTTACAGTGAAATTTGCTGTTTCCATCAGGCCCGTCGTGGCATTTTTATCCGACGTACTTAACTCGCATTAAACATTTTTTTAAAGGAAACCTGGTTACTGAAAACATTCTGCCATCCCCAAAATTATTTAGACTTTTTTTTTTTGTGGCGGCACCTTACATTAAATATTTTGTCCCTCAAAATCTGATGAAATGCTTCCTAAGTCCCTACCAAAATGTTGGCACCAAATTAACAAGTCATACTATTCCAGCCCAGTGTGCAGAGGGGCTTCTTTAAACAATTTCAACTATCATTTGACATTTCCAAGACACTGGGCCTGCAAAGCAAATAAGCAATCCCTTTGTGGTGCAAGAGTACATGCATTTCAGTTTCACTTTGAAGCAGTACCAGCGACTCACCTCTTCATAGTTCTTGGCCTCCACTCCGTGCTTCATGTCCAGATTAAGCAGCTGGTCGGGGATCCTCCCAGTTCCTGGGTGACAGAACACACACATCATTTTCAAGGCATGGATGGCTTTACTCAGCTCATTCAATAACAGCAAGCAATAATACAAGTTGGAAGGACTCCTTCCAGGTCACATGGACCGTGTTCGGCAGGACACAATGTTTTGTTTCATTCAGAAAGAAATATGCTATGTAGAACAAACAATATTTTGTTTCATTCAGATAGAAATATGCTATGTAGAACAAACAATGTTTTGTTTCATTCAGATAGAAATATGCTATGTAGAACAAACAATGTTCCCATTTCTATCTGAAACAGAGTTTGGGTCCTGAATGTGACCCAGCTATAAACCTATCTCGTCCTAACTTATCCCCTGCTGCTTCATTCACTTATTGGTTGCTGACTGACTGGCCTCCATTAAGAGTCTCTGGGTTCGCGCCCAGGCTCTGTCGCAGCCGGCCGCAACCGGGAGGTCCGTGGGGCGACGCACAATTGGCATAGCGTCGTCCGGGTTAGGGAGCGTTTGGCCGGTAGGGATATCCTTGTCTCAGTATGTAAAATGTAATAAAATGCATGCACTCTACTGTAAGACGCTCTGGATAAGAGCATCTGCTAAATGACTAAAATGTAAATGTAAACAGAGTAGTGTTCTCAAAACCCTGACCCAAATGTTGCATGTGCTGACCAGCGATAGCCTGAAATCCAGAACAGATGGGTACCCACTACTTGTGGTGTAATGCAGTTAAGCTATCAATTGCATTGAACAATGCCTGCTCCTTGCAAACATCTAGGTTAAGGATTACCATCACTTTAAGTACCACAAAATACATACTATTCACTTTGACTTACCCATGGGCGATTTGCTCTCAAAGCACACTTCAAACATGTCATAATCCTCTGTCGTGAAAGCAAACTTCCCTTTCGTTGCACTTTCCTTTGAGTATAGAATGTGTCCCGACGAGTCTGTGATCTAACGTTAAACACAGATGATAATACAACAACATAAAAAAGGCAGAAAATACAACACGTGTATTGACAGCTGTTGCATGAGTGTTGCAACGGGCAATGTTTACCCAATGGCGTGTAATATAAACTCTCTCACACAACATCAGCTAACTTTGTCCATGTAGTAAGCAAATTATAGACTTGTATGATTATGATTTGTATGAGTTGTCAAGTCTTATTCTAACCCTGCATTCACTTTGTTGACATCACCGTCATGAGCAAGATTCTACAGCATGCTAACATCGCTAGCTAACTTAGTAGCTACACGTATCACAAAGTAGATAGGGGAGTTAAGACTGACGTGTAACATCCTGAATGAGTTTTCACCAACTCAACTGATACTAAAACATTGAAATAAAATAGTTAAGTTTAAATTCCTTTACGTATGTAATATTATACACACTTCGTTTGATAAAATGTAAAATTCTGCTATTTCAATCAAAACCATTTAAAAGCGCAAGAACCAGGAAAGACCTGTCACAGGCCCAACCAGGCTAACGTTAGCTACCATGCTAACATTAGTTAGCAAGATAACAGCAGCTGTCAACAAGACTTTTAGCTAGCCAGCTGTTATGAATAGCAATTTATATGAATACGGTTGCATTTCCACGTATTGTTTTAAAGTCACTTCTCATCCGAAAATGATATGACCAAACTGCGTTTGGGCCTTCACTGTTAACAGTTAGTAGCTAGTTAGTTTAGCTTTGCCGTCAGTACCGTATTGCCAGCAGCATCAAACTCACCTTCAGGTTGGTTTTTGTGTTGGACTGGTCGCTGATTTCATACTCCCCCGTGACGAGCACGTCTTTGTGGATCTCTTCCCGTAAACATTTCCTTGAATTTACCGGTAAAAAGAACGAAATTGATAATACCGATTCAATGAGAACCGGTAAAAGCAGCAGGGTAGCGAACCGAGCCATGGCTACTAGCCGAAACAAACATGCGCAACCGCTAGCAAACTACTGCAGCTTGGCTTAAAGAACTCGCTCTACGCCTCGGATCTCTCCATAGCGCCGCAACCGCAAAGGAGGTCTGTGAGAGACCAAATGGATGGATGTTTCCACTAGTTACCACAGCCACTAAGTCAAAATTGGTTACATCTTAAAAATGTATTCAAGGATGGAGTTAGGCATGATGTTATAAATGTGGTTAAGGGTAGGGTTCATGTCAGGGTTAGGTTTAAATCATATTTTAAAAAGATAACTTGTAGAAATTGGGTTTAAGACTTTGTGGCTGTGGTAACTAGTGACGACCGTGGTTGAACGGATGGATGGATCGATAGACAGATAGATTACACAAGGACCTAACCAGACAGTACAGTAAGTGTTTAATCCTCAACAGCATTATGTAACAGGCCATATCACATTCACAGTTACTGGGGTATTCTGAAGATCCCAAAAACTATTATTTTCTCGTCAGCAGCAGCTCAGGGATTAACCAATTCGGTTTGATGGAGTTTATTCGTTTCCAGGGAAACCTCCCCTTCCGGATCCCCTCGAGAGAACACATCACTCCACTCAGGATGCTTCTCAAATGGCACCCTATGCTCTATTCAGTGCACTACCCCCCGCTTAGTACGTCAAACAAACCCTCTGAATGTCACTCTCCCTGACAGTTTTCTGAAGTGACATTAACCACATGTTTGATGTTTTTTTAACCACTATTTATTTAGGTTAGTCTCACTGACTGAGATCCAATCTATTACCACAATAGATCTGGATTGGGACCAATTCCATTTCAATTCCAGACAATTCAGAAAGAAAACCAAATTACAAATTCCCAACATTTCCTAAATGAAAATCATTGAAGAAAATTGGAATTTCAGTGTACTTCCTTCGCCCATCCCCTGTGTATTTATACCCGTGTTCTCTGTTTGTCTGTTGCCAGTTCGTTCTTGTTCGTTAAAACCTACCAGTCTTTGTTTTCCTGCTCCTGCCTGTTTTCCTGCTCCTGGTTTCCAGTCCTTCCCGGTTTTGACTGTTCTGCCTGCCCTGACCCTGAGACTGCCTGCTGTTTTGTACCTTACCTCACCGTTCTGGATTATTGACCCCTGCCTGCCCTGACCCTGAGACTGCCTGCCCGTTTTGTACTTTACCTCACCGTTCTGGATTATTGACCCCTGCCTGCCCTGACCCTGAGACTGCCTGCCGTTTTGTACCTTACCTCACCGTTCTGGATTATTGACCCCTGCCTGCCCTGACCTGTCGTTTGCCCGCCCCTGTTGTTGTAATAAACTCTTGTTACTTCTACACCGTCTGTATCTGGGTCTTATCTAAATGTGATAGTGTGTGTAGCATGAATGAGTGATTGAGTGTGTGCTAAGGTGCAGAGAATCAGAGCAGGTGGTCAGTCCAGTTCAACTGTTCAGCAGTCTGATGACTTGTAGATAGAAACTGTCTCTGAGCCTGTTGGTGTCAGACCTCATGCTCCGATACCGTCTGCCTGGCAGTAAAGGAGTGAACGGCTGGAGGGTGTGGGGTCCCTGATGATGCTGTGTTCCTTCCTCAGGCACCGTTTCGAGTAGATGTCCTGGATGGGTGGGAACACGTTGCCAGTGATGTACTGGGCCGTCTTTATCACCCGCTGGAGGGCCACGGTTCGAGTGATGTACTGGGCAGTCTTCACCACCCTCTGGAGGGCCACGATCCCAGTGATGTACTGGGCAGTCTTCACCACCCTCTGGAGGGCCACGGTCCCAGTGATGTACTGGGCAGTCTTCACCACACGCTGGAGGGCCACGGTCCCAGTGATGTACTGGGCAGTCTTCACCACCCTCTGGAGGGCCACGGTCCCAGTGATGTACTGGGCAGTCTTCACCACACGCTGGAGGGCCACAGTCCCAGTGATGTACTGGGCAGTCTTCACCACCCTCTGGAGGACCACGGTCCCAGTGATGTACTGGGCAATCTTCACCACACGCTGGAGGGCCACGGTCCCAGTGATGTACTGGGCAGTCTTCACCACCCTCTGGAGGGCCACGGTCCCAGTGATGTACTGGGCAGTCTTCACCACACGCTGGAGGGCCACAGTCCCAGTGATGTACTGGGCAGTCTTCACCACCCTCTGGAGGACCACGGTCCCAGTGATGTACTGGGCAGTCTTCACCACCCTCTGGAGGGCCACGGTCCCAGTGATGTACTGGGCAGTCTTCACCACCCTCTGGAGGGCCACGGTCCCAGTGATGTACTGGGCAGTCTTCACCACACGCTGGAGGGCCACGGTCCCAGTGATGTACTGGGCAGTCTTCACCACCCTCTGGAGGGCCACGTTCCCAGTGATGTACTGGGCAGTCTTCACCACCCTCTGGAGGGCCACGTTCCCAGTGATGTACTGGGCCGTCTTCCCCACCCGCTGGAGGGCCACGGTCCCAGTGATGTACTGGGCCGTCTTCACCACCCTCTGAAGGGCCACGGTCCCAGTGATGTACTGGGCAGTCTTCACCACACGCTGGAGGGCCACGGTCCCAGTGATGTACTGGGCCGTCTTCACCACCCTCTGGAGGGCCACGGTCCCAGTGATGTACTGGGCCGTCTTCACCACCCTCTGGAGGGCCACGGTCCCAGTGATGTACTGGGCCGTCTTCACCACCCTCTGGAGGGCCACGGTCCCAGTGATGTACTGGGCAGTCTTCACCACACGCTGGAGGGAAACAGTCCCAGTGATGTACTGGGCAGTCTTCACCACCCTCTGGAGGAACACGGTCCCAGTGATGTACTGGGCAGTCTTCACCACCCTCTGGAGGGCCACGGTCCCAGTGATGTACTGGGCCGTCTTCACCACCCTCTGGAGGGCCACGGTCCCAGTGATGTACTGGGCCGTCTTCACCACCCTCTGGAGGGCCACGGTCCCAGTGATGTACTGGGCCGTCTTCACCACCCTCTGGAGGGTCACGGTCCCAGTGATGTACTGGGCAGTCTTCACCACCCTCTGGAGGGCCACGGTCCCAGTGATGTACTGGGCAGTCTTCACCACCCTCTGGAGGGCCACGGTCCCAGTGATGTACTAGGCCGTCTTCACCACCCTCTGGAGGGCCACGGTCCCAGTGATGTACTGGGCAGTCTTCACCACCCTCTGGAGGGCCACGGTCCCAGTGATGTACTGGGCCGTCTTCACCACCCTCTGGAGGGTCACGGTCCCAGTGATGTACTGGGCAGTCTTCACCACACGCTGGAGGGCCACGGTCCCAGTGATGTACTGGGCAGTCTTCACCACCCTCTGGAGGGCCTTGCGGTTGTGGACGGAGCAATTCCAGTACCAGGCCGTGACGCAACCGTTCAAGACGCTCTCGATTGTGGAACGGTAGTATTTGGAGAGGATTCTCAAGCAACCCCAGGGTGGTGTCCAGACCCAGGGTGGTGTCCAGACCCAGGGTGGTGTCCAGACCCAGGGTGGTGTCCAGACCCAGGGTGGTGTCCAGACCCAGGGCTTGGAGTCGAGCTTGAAGGGAACAATAATGTTGAATGCTGAACTGTAGTAAATGAACAGCGTTCTCACCTACACTGGGTGTACAAAACATAGCTCTTTCCATGACATAGACTGAACAGGTGAATCCAAGTGAAAGCTATGATCCCTTATTGACGTCACTTGTTAAATCCACTTTAATAAGTGTCGATGAAGAGGAGGAGACAGGTCAAAGAAGGATTTTTAAGCCTTGAGACAACTGAGACATGGATTTTGATTGTGTGCCATTCAGAGTGTGAATGGGCAAAACAAAATATTTATGTGCCTTTTAACAGGGTATGGTATTAGGTGCCAGGCGCACCGGTTTGAATGTGTCAAGAACTGCAATGCTGCTGGGTTATTCACACTCAACAGTTTCCCGTGTGTATGAAGAATGGTCCACCACCCAAGGGACATCCAGCCAACTTGACACAACTGTGGGAAGCATTGGAGGCAACATGGACCAGCATCCCTGTGGAACGCTTTTTCGACACCTTGTAGATTCCATGCCCCGACGAATTGAGGCTATTCTGAGGACAAAAGGGGAGCATGCAACTCAATATTAGAAAAGTGTTCCTGATGTTTAAGGGCACTCAGTGTATGTGTTCCTCTTCCACAAGGAATAGATGGCGGGATGACGCAATCATGTCTCCACACCCTCCAGATATATTGCCCTCCCTTGTCTGAGTCAATGAGCTTTATTACTGGAGCTCCTGTACAAACAACTATTATAGACTCCAGTCATTGATACTGTATATGTCACTCATGACGTCATCTCTCATTGACAGACTACGTAGCACAATTGGTATCGTGCATCTGATCAAACTAAAGCAAATGTGTTAGTTAACTGCGATTACGCCATGTGCTGTGGATGCTGTATTTACCTAGAATGTATTTTAACACCAGATGTCAGACTGGTCATGCGTGGTCATTGCTTAGTGACAGCATGGAAAGTTTTATTTTATATAGGCCTATAGATAAATATCATCACAGGTATCAAATATGACACAGACATCCGCTCCCTTGACAGTGTGTATGAGAAATAGGTCATTCACATTTGTGTCATTATACATTTATATATGAGACATTACCAACGGTGGCCTGTGGAGATTTTTCTGTGTCTGTGTCTATTTGATATAATAAGCAAACTGTATTATTTTGTGATTGAGTCAGAAAATAAAGAGACAGAGGAGATGTAAATCATTTTTTCTTGGATTTCAAAAGAATTCCATGTCCTGACTCCTGGGAGTTAGGAGGTGTCAAAGGATGAGGATGGGTCTACCAATGAAAATGGAGATGGCAGGGAGACGAACTCAGCTCTCCCCCTCTCCATCATTACTGCACTCAGAATTACATCCAGCCGCTTATTCTCCCTCTCTCTCTCTCTCTCTCCCCCTCTCTATACTTCCGCTCTTTACCTCTCCCTCTCCATCCTTCTGCTCTCTCTCTACCTCTTCCTCTCTCTCTCTCTCTACCTCTTCCTCTCTCTCTTTCCCTTTCTCTCTCCCTCTCTCTACATCTCTATCTCCCTCCTTCTTATCCTTTGTTCCCTCCCTCCCTCTGTTCTTTATTCTCAGACATACACTGCTGCCTGCTTCCTCCCCTGGGTTGCAGCATCGACGCAGGTTGGCGTCACAGAGTTCTAATTTTACTGCTGTTGATGCTGATGTTAAAAGAAGCGACGAGCACCTGCTATTCCTGCCTCCGCTCCTTCTCCCTGGAGCTGGCAAGGCATATTAATAGTGACAGTTATTACTAACACACTGTTTGAGCTGAGAGAAACATTGGAGCATCACTCGCGGCTGATAGAAAAAATGCTCTAAAAAGCTCCAAAGAGATATCTACTTTTGTCGAGGGGGGGGGGGGGGGGGGGGGGGGGGGGCAGGTATTTTGTCAGATCTTAAAGGTGTTGAGTGTGGGGCGCTGAATGCTTACGACATGAAGAGGATAGCGCCAGTAAGACTAGTCTCTCTCTCTCTCTCTCTCTCTCTCACACATACGTCAAAACAAGATGCTTGTGATTGTGAACATGAGTTCCAGCAAGAGATTTGAACAAAGATTTTGATTACAGCAACAGGGTAAAAAAAAAAAAAACATCAATATTGGTGCAGTTTTAACCCTTAACTCCTCTGGGGGTTTTGAAACACATTCTAGGAAGAATTCACACGAAGGGAGTTAAAGATCAGGAGATAAAGAACCAATGTGTAACAGCTGTGATACTTTCAAAACTATTGCACGAAAAAGGGTGTGTCTATGATAGACCAGTCAGAGTGAGAGCGGAAGTTCATTGTGTCTTTCAGTGTGTGATTGCTGACTTCCTTATCACGACCCGCCCTCCTCTCATTCACTAGATCACACACTAAGCCTTTCCTGAGTACAGTCATAGATTAAACTGACGCCATCTAGTCTATACAAGGGAAATATGAGGACATAGGAAATGAGCGAATGGGTTTGATAAATGACTGTTTTTTAATTTTACTTTTATTTTAACTGGGATTGGGATGGGGTGGGAAGGGAAGGGGGTGGATGAGAGGATATGATAAGCGGCGAACGCCCATATCTTGGGCCTGTCTCTTATAACATGTGAGTGATACTGTAAATTGAATATAATATACTGTAGTGACAGAGATGTGAGATAAATAGGCTTAGGCATAGTGGTCAAGTATAGCATAATTAACCTCGTCATGATCATGGTACAGATCTCTAAAGACAATCTGATCCCACCTGTCAGTTAAGACCATTACAGACCTGCCTGAGCTTGAACCCCTTCTCTTCCAGACCACCATCACTCCTCCTGATGTCTTCCCAACAAGTTACTATTTTCCCCCTATGAATGAAAACTCATTCTCTACAGTGTGACCAGACTGTGTGCTCTGTACTCATTCTCTACAGTGTGACCAGACTGTGTGCTCTGTACTCATTCTCTACAGTGTGACCAGACTGTGTGCTCTGTACTCATTCTCTACAGTGTGACCAGACTGTGTGCTCTGTACTCATTCTCTACAGTGTGACCAGACTGTGTGCTCTGTACCTTAAAACGCCGAGTTTAGCATCAGAGTAGAGTACGATTGTGGGGGTATATGAATAATTTAATATAACATCGCTTTGCTCTTAAAAACGTGAGTCTTCTCACCACACCACCACTCTTGTTCCCTGTTATAGCTGTCTGTGGCCTGTGGCCCTACTATGTCCATTATTGCCCAGAACAGTAGACCTAGTCTAAAGGGCTAGTCTAAAGGGTTCTGCTTTCAAATATAGCCCATATCAGCAGCTCCATGTTTTCACCATTTTATTGAGCATCTTTCTTCCTTAGTTCAAAAGTTAGACATATATATTTTACAATACCTTTTCTGTATGGGGGTAAAGATGACAAAATAATCGAATTGAATATTTCCTCCCATAGAGACATTAGGATGAAACAGTCAGAGGTCACCAAGCACAACATAGCTTCAGCGTGTAAATCAGCTAGAAAGATGTGTCGGCATCGAGTAATTGTCTCTGGCCTAGTTTTGTCCCATGGAATAAATGTTGTAGATCTTAATGTTTTTCCTCATAATCCTGGACTATCGGACCACCATTTTATTACGTTTGCAATCGCAACAAATAATCTGCTCAGACCCCAACCAAGGAGCATCAAAAGTCGTGCTATAAATTCTCAGACAACACAAAAATTCCTTGATGCCCTTCCAGACTCCTTCTGCCTACCCAAGGACGTCAGAGGACAAAAATCAGTTAACCACATAACTGAGGAACTCAATTTAACCTTGCGCAATACCCTAGATGCAGTTGCACCCCGAAAAACGAAAAACATTTGTCATAAGAAACTAGCTCCCTGGTATACAGAAAATACCCGAGCTCTGAAGCAAGCTTCCAGAAAATTGGAACGGAAATGGCGCCACACCAAACTGGAAGTCTTCCGACTAGCTTGGAAAGACAGTACCGTGCAGTATCGAAGAGCCCTCACTGCTGCTCGATCATCCTACTTTTCCAACTTAATTGAGGAAAATAAGAACAATCCAAAATTTATTTTTGATACTGTTGCAAAGCTAACTAAAAAACAGCATTCCCCAAGAGAGGATGGCTTTCACTTCAGCAGTAATAAATTCATGAACTTCTTTGAGGAAAAGATCATGATCATTAGAAAGCATATTACGGACTTTAAATCTGCGTATTCCTCCAGGGCTTAGCTGTCCTGGATCTGCACAGCTCTGCCAGGGCCTGGGATCGGGAGAGACACTTAAGTGTTTTAGTACTACAGTAATCCCTCGTTTATCGCGGGGGTTACCTTCCGAAAATGACCCGCGATAAATGAAATCCGCGAAATAGAAAACTTTTTTATCCATATAACTTTTTATATCCATATAACTTTTTTATCCCTATCCATATAACCAGCCTCTATCCATGTTTCGTCGACATTATGGGTTTAGGAGATGTTCGAAATTACAAGATAATTTGGCCAACTTAATGTAAATTTGCCAAGCTGTTTTATGTACGTACACATAACTGCACGAGACGACAAAATGATAGCACAATTCGTAGCATGTTTTGATACAAGAAGCGGGAGTGAGTTTTTAGCGAATCAGAATGCAGAGCACAATGCACCAAAAAAAAAAAAAAAATGCATTATGAAAATCCGCGAAATAGCGAATCCGCGATAAGTGAACCGCGAAGTGGCGAGGGATCACTGTATATCTCTTGACACAATGATGAAAATAATCATGGCCTCTAAACCTTCAAGCTGCATACTGGATCCTATTCCAACTAAACTACTGAAAGAGCTGCTTCATGTGCTTGGCCCTCCTATGTTGAACATAATAAACGGCTCTCTATCCACCGGATGTGTACCAAACTCACTAAAAGTGGCAGTAATAAAGCCTCTCTTGAAAAAGCCAAACCTTGACCCGGAAAATATAAAAAACTATCGGCCTATATCGAATCTTCCATTCCTCTCAAAAAAAATTGAAAAAGCTGTTGCGCAGCAACTCACTGCCTTCCTGAAGTCAAACAATGTATACGAAATGCTTCAGTCTGGTGTTAGACCCCATCATAGCACTGAGACTGCACTTGTGAAGGTGGTAAATGACCTTTTAATGGCGTCAGACCGAGGCTCTGCATCTGTCCTCGTGCTACTAGACCTTAGTGCTGCCTTTAACACCATCGATCACCACATTCTTTTGGAGAGACTGGAAACCCAAATTGGTCTACACGGACAAGTTCTGGCCTGGTTTAGATCTTATCTGTTGGAAAGATATCAGTTTGTCTCTGTGAATGGTTTGTCCTCTGACAAATCAACTGTACATTTCGGTGTTCCTCAAGGTTCCGTTTTAGGACCACTATTGTTTTCACTATATATTTTACCTCTTGGGGATGTTATTCGAAAACATAATGTTAACTTTCACTGCTATGCGGATGACACACAGCTTTACATTTCAATGAAACATGGTGAAGCCCCAAAATTGCCCTCGCTAGAAGCCTGTGTTTCAGACATAAGGAAGTGGATGGCTGAAAACTTTCTACTTTTAAACTCGGACAAAACAGAGATGCTTGTTCTAGGTCCCAAGAAACAAAGAGATCTTCTGTTAAATCTGACAATTAATCTTGATGGTTGTAAAGTCGTCTCAAATAAAACTGTGAAGGACCTCGGCGTTACTCTTGACCCTGATCTCTCTTTTGACGAACATATCAAGACTGTTTCAAGGACAGCTTTTTTCCATCTACGTAACATTGCAAAAATCAGACATTTTCTGTCCAAAAATGATGCAGAAAAATTCATCCATGCATTTGTTACTTCTAGGTTAGACTACTGCAATGCTCTACTTTCCGGCTACCCGGATAAAGCACTAAATAAACTTCAGTTAGTGTTAAATACGGCTGCTAGAATCCTGACCAGAACCAAGAAATTTGATCATATTACTCCAGTGCTAGCTTCCCTACACTGGCTTCCTGTTAAGGCAATGGCTGATTTCAAGGTTTTACTGTTAACCTATAAAGCGTTACATGGGCTTGCTCCTACCTATCTTTCCGAGTTGGTCCTGCCGTACATACCTACACGTACGCTACGGTCACAAGACGCAGGCCTCCTAATTGTCCCTAGAATTTCTAAGCAAACAGCTGGAGGCAGGGCTTTCTCCTATAGATCTCAATTTTTATGGAACGGTCTTCCTACCCATGTGAGAGACGCAGACTCGGTCTCAACCTTTAAGTCTTTACTGAAGACTTATCTCTTCAGTAGGTCATATGATTGAGTGTAGTCTGGCCCAGGAGTGTGAAGGTGAACGGAAAGGCTCTGGAGCAAAGAACCGCCCTTGCTGTCTCTGCCTGGCCGGTTCCCCTCTCTCCACTGGGATTCTCTGCCTCTAACCCTATTACAGGGGCTGAGTCACTGGCTTACTGGTGCTCTTTCATGCCGTCCCTAGGAGGGGTGCGTCACTTGAGTGGGTTGAGTTACTGACGTGATCTTCCTGTCTGGGTTGGCGCCCCCCCTTGGTTTGTGCTGTGGTGGAGATCTTTGTGGGCTATACTCGGCCTTGTCTCAGGATTGTAAGTTGGTGGTTGAAGATATCCCTCTAGTGGTGCGGGGGCTGTGCTTTGGCAAAGTGGGTGGGGTTATATCCTTCCTCTTTGGCCCTGTCCGGGGGTATCATCGGATGGGGCCACAGTGTCTCCTGACCCCTCCTGTCTCAGCCTCCAGTATTTATGCTGCAGTAGTTTATGTGTCGGGGGGCTAGGGTCAGTTGGTTATATCTGGAGTACTTCTCCTGTCTTATCCAGTGTCCTGTGTGAATTTAAGTATGCTCTCTCTAATTCTCTCCTTCTCTCTTTCTTTCTCTCTCTCGGAGAACCTGAGCCCTAGGACCATACGTCAGGACTACCGGGCATGAGGACTCCTTGCTGTCCCCAGTCCACCTGGCCTTGCTGCTGTTCCAGTTTCAACTGTTCTGCCTGCGGTTATGGAACCCCTACCTGTCCCAGACCTGCTGCTTTCAACTCTTAATTATCGGCTATGAAAAGCCAACTGACATTTATTCCTGATTATTATTTGACCATGATTGTCATTTATGAACATTTTGAAAATCTTGGCTCTCTCTACTTCTCTCCTTCTCTCTTTCTTTCTCTCTCTCGGAGGACCTGAGCCCTAGGACCACACGTCAGGACTACCGGGCATGATGACTCCTTGCTGTCCCCAGTCCACCTGGCCTTGCTGCTATTCCAGTTTCAACTGTTCTGCCTGTGGTTATGGAACCCCTACCTGTCCCAGACCTGCTGCTTTCAACTCTTAATGATCGGCTATGAAAAGCCAACTGACATTTATTCCTGATTATTATTTGACCATGCTTGTCACTTATGAACATTTTGAACATCTTGGCCATGTTCTGTTATAATCTCCACCCGGCACAGCCAGAAGAGGACTGGCCACCCCTCATAGCCTGGTTCCTCTTTAGGTTTCTTCCTAGGTTTTGGCCTTTCTAGGGAGTTTTTCCGAGCCACCGTGCTTCTACACCGCATTGCTTGCTGTTTGGGGTTTTAGGCTGGGTTTCTGTACAGCACTTCGAGATATTAGCTGATGTACGAAGGGCTATATAAAATAAACTTGATTGATTGATTTTCTTCACAAAATACAAGTGGATAATCTATTCAACACATGACATAAATCGCTTTTAGAGTGTCAGATACAGACCTCAACATACTGCAGGTGCACAGACTAAAGCATGATACACTAATGTTGCTGGCGATGAGATGACAAAAATCCTGCCATTTTTTAATTTCAGGATTGTTTCATGCAAAAGCTTTAGCCTATATATTGTTGCAATCTTATCAAACATTTCCCAGACTGAACTCTCCAGCTGTTTCAGTAGCCTTCAGTTGCGTAAGCAGTCCAGAGGGATCGAATAGTGATAAGCAAGTCCTTCATAATATAAACACAAGATTGCATCTAGTTATTGCATTGTCAGACATTTAGCTAAACCCTAATTAGCTCCAAATGCTGTATGCTGTTGCATGCATCCCGACAGCGAGAGAGAGCATCCTGTGATGCATAAGAGAATATATAAATCTTCTGATTGACATACAGTTGCTAATGTAAACGGGTTATAAAGTGGAAAGCAATTGATTGTCAACGCGGTTTATGCCGAGTATGTTCCAGAAATATTTATCAGCCGTTGAGGCAGCAACATCTATATTTGGGCACGGAAGTGGAGGTCACCGCGCAGCGTTCCGTTGCCCAGTGAAGAAAGAAAAAAACGGGTAAGCACGCACTGACGTCAGAGCGCTCTGACGTTGAGTCGACCTTGGCAACAGAGCGATGGAACATTAAATAGACAACGCATGGAGATCCTGGAGAGGTGTAGACTGGCCAATCCCTCAGAGCCTGGTTCCTCTCTAGGTTTTTTCCTAGCCACCGCGCTTCTACAGCTGTATTGCCTGCCGTTTGGGTTTTAGGCTGGGTTTCTGTATAGCACTTTGTGACATCTGCTTATGTAAAAAGGGCTTTCTAAAGTAATTGCCATCTTTTTATGGTCCAATTTTAGACAATTGTGTAAATGCCCCTATAGAACAATGATTTGATTTTCTATATAAAGTATTTCAGTGCAAATTGTGTGTTTATTTAGACAATGGTGGAAGAAGCAAAGAGATCTTTTTAAATATTTCATTTTTATTTGTTACAAGGTTTGCAAAGGTCGTTTGCTTTGTAGTTCATTTAAATTAAAAAAAATAAAAACACATTTACATTTCATAAATTAAATACTAACGTTTTCACAGAAAACTCTCATACTAAGATATAGACCACACAGACCATGGTTAGAGAAGCTCATCATGTTTTTGTTTTTTTATATATCACAAACAAGTTCACATTCCAGCAACCAGAAAACAAACTGGTCAAGATAACTATATTGCACTGAAGAACAAGTCAACAACTTTGTTATCTAGTGCCATAAAATCAATATACGGTTTGTAAACCCAAACTATTATGTGTTATAAGTTAAACATGCTTTAACTTGCTACATTAGTTGAAAGAGGCAAGTAATAACCTATTATAGTCGAGAAAACTTGGTAAACAAATCAAATACGTTGCTTCCTGGTCGTGTGTCCAAGTCCATAGCCCTGCGATCATTCTGCACATCTAACACTGTACACGAAGTGCCAAATGTGCTCTAGAGGAAGTCGTGTTGTGTGGAAGAAGGGAGGGGGGGGGGGTCCCCAAGTGCACTGCTTTTGACCAGAGCCCTAAGCAGTGCACTATATAGGGAACCATTTGGGACTCAACTTGAAATTCTCCTCACAGGGCTAGGAGGGTAGGGGAGCTGAGGGAATCAGAGGACTGGTCATTGCTGGTGCTGCCTCTCCGGTGGGCTACACCACAGGTAGGGAAAGACTCAGCCTCTGGGTAGGTAAAGACGAATGAAGACTTATAGGTAGTGCAGGATGGGGTACAGGTGACCACAGGGGTGCACAGGGGCTCAAAGTCATTATTGGCTGTACTGTAGAGAGGCTCCCAGTCCTGGGTGTACAGGGAGCTGGTCAGATCGACCTCGGGCACCGACCGGGCCGTCTCCATCTCCGTCTTGGCGAGGAGAGACAGGGACTCCAGACAGGCTGTGTCCAGGTCGGCCATCTTGACGTCGGAGACGGAGATGGAGGCAGTGGACAGGAAGGGACTGCTGGAGAATATGGAGGCAGAGGTTGAGAGGGTGGAGGTGAGGGGAGTGGCGGAGCAGGTGGAGCTGGATACCATGCGCCGAGGTGGGGACAGCTGGATGGAGACCCCATGGGAGGGAGAGATGGAGGGGAAAGTTATGTCCATATCAGAGGGGATCTTGCAGATGGGCTGGTGGGCTGCCAAGATGAACTCTAGCTTCTCCTTCTCTTTGAGCAGGTTGGCGATGTCGTTCTGGAGAGCGGACTTCTCTTCCTCCAGCTCGTCAGTTTCGCCCTGCAGAGTGTCGGTGAGTTCCTTCCTCCTGTTGCGGCATTTAGCTGCTGCCTGCTTATTCCTCTCTCTACGGACTCGCTTCTTCTCCTCCTCCTCAGGCGAAAGCTATAGAAGAAAAAATTAAGAAAATTAAGTCCCTGCAGTTCTCCAATTTAATGCAAATGTCATCATTAAACCCTACATGCACGGTTTTCCATATTCAAAATGAAAGCAGTGTACATAAATTGTTGCAACACTAGTCCCATAGACCAGCTTTAAGATCAGTAAGGAGAATTACCTGTTCCATTTTGCCTCTGCGCCCAGAGCTGTAGCCCTTGTTCCTCATGGCTCTAGTGTATGTTGGGGGGCTGGCGCTGTAGGGATGGGCTCTGTGAGAAGGTGCCACAGAGGATAGTGGCTGGACCAACCACTGCAGGTCTGGGCTGGCAGAGATGGCTGTAACAGTAGGGATGAAGGATGGACCACTGGACACTGAATTTGGGTCTGTGAAGTCCTGTTGCAGAAGGAGGGTAAAAATCAGTCAGTACAGTAGAATGTATATAGACAAGAGGGTCAACTACCAAGGAGGGTGGGCGATGCTGCTGAAGCAATGCATAAGCATCATTTCACTCATGCATATGAATGAAGCCAGTTGGTTGGTCGGTCTATTAAAAGCCATAGTGTTCATAAATATCCCTAGTGATGTAGACTATGACGCTCAACCTCTCTGGAGTTTCCTCGCTGCTTGTTAAATGAATGAACTACAGGCGCGTGTAGTCAGTGCTCTGTTGCAGAGCAAAACAGTGATACTTTAGAAGCGTCTAGCTTTATATGCTTCAACATCTACCATGCACATTCATGCACTGTTATAACATGTTAAAGTTTAAGATACGACATTAATAAAGGTTTAGCTGCATACGGTATCGCTGGAATTGCATGGTTTATAATCCACCATTACTACGTGGTTATTACACTTATAAAAACAGGTATTTAATGAAATTGTAAAGGCAATGCGCCACATTGATTGATGTATATACCTGAGATTGGGGAGAACCCATGCTGGAGTAAGATCCCTCAGGAGAGTTGAAAGTAACCAGCCTGTCCCCGGATGGAGAAGCTGTACTACAGCGAGAAGAAGAGTCACAATCGGTGTTGAAAGCGGAGTACATCATCGTTTCAGGAGATCACGAAGAAACTCGATAAAATTCCAAATCAAGTGAAACGAAAGTAAGCTTCGGCTACAGCTGTCAAAGTCAAGTGATCCTTTTGGCAGGTTAGCTGATGTCTCTTTCGTTTGTTGCAGTATCTCTCTTCTGCTGCGGGAAGTTTGACTACCGACTCTGACAGTTCGCATGGTTTTTATAGGCTTGCTAACCGTCTGGCAAGGAAATAATCGTGACGTAGGATGGGACGTACCTTCCTTGAATGGGTGAGGAGCACAACATAACAACGGTTTATGAACATACTAAACACAAATTATGAGACTTGTAACACATTTTTAACTATCGAATAAATTAATTGTGTGCTTAAAAGGGCTTTTATTGTGTGTTTATTGGCATAAGATAAAAAGTTAGAACTTCTAAGTTCCATTTCCCAAGAAATGGAACGTTCCAGAAGGAGATCCCGTCAACGTAATTTACCTTATATGGTGCATCCTGTTAAATGGGCGGGCCCTGCTGGGAAACGCAGAACTATTGAAGATGGGAAGGTTGAAGACGATGAAGTAATTCCATACAGAAGCGTCCGAAAAGAAACTAATTCATAGGACCAGTTCCATTGATAACTACAGCGCCGTTGCTAACTAGCGACGCTGGTCCCATGAATTGCAAAGAGTTCTGGGATATTAGAATCCTCCTGTTTTAACCTGTATATTTTGAACCTAGACAGGAACATGACGTTAAGGAAAGACAACACAGCTGTTGTGAAAGCTGGAATATGGGATACTAATGGTCAGCTATGGCAGAATACAACAAAGTAAAGCTATTTAAGGTTAACCATATTTATAGTTACTTTCAACAACAATGCTATAGTTTCTATAGGATTTAATGCTGTGTTATTTGTGTTTTACCAGAGGACCCATATTGTCCCATGGTGTTGATGTGGAATATAGGCTAATTCTCCTATCCAGGTTAGTTTCACAGCCTATAGGCCCTATGCCTATTTTAAATACCAATGTGGTGCACACGTTAGTCCTAATCTAGACCCCAGAATTATTGATGATAAGGGATATAAGGCAGGTAGCCTAGAGCGTTGGGCAAGTAACCGAAAGGTTGCTGGATCGAATCCCCGAGCTGACAAGGTAAAAATCTGTCGTTCTGCCTCTGAACAAGGCAGTTAACCCACTCTTCCCCGTCATTGAAAATAGTAATTTGTTCTTAACTGGCTTGCCTAGTTAAAGAAAGGTTAAATTATTTATATATATCTATATATATATATATACGCAACTTCCCTATTTTTGGAAGAAAATATTGAACAACTTGACATTGTAAACACAACGGGTAGAATTTAGGAGGTTCCAGATGCATATGTAGTATTTAACA
The DNA here is from genome assembly GCF_029448725.1 of Salvelinus fontinalis. Classification (NCBI taxonomy): domain Eukaryota; kingdom Metazoa; phylum Chordata; class Actinopteri; order Salmoniformes; family Salmonidae; genus Salvelinus; species Salvelinus fontinalis. Next base: position 40,123,413 of record NC_074691.1, on the reverse strand, counting down.
TTACATATGATTTCAGTTAGGTCATTGAAAATATGCTAAAGTTCCTCACGAGTGTAAACTAATTCAACAATGTACAGGTGTTACTAATACCTGAAAAACGGATAAATTACGTCAATGCATATATAATAGGTCTATAGACATACGGCCATTCTAGAACTATTGCACAAATCATAAACAGAGAGCAATAATAATACCATACAGCTGCTGAAACTGAAGCCAACAGCATGTACTTTGGCCCGAGGCAATGTTTGTACCAATCGGTTCCAGGTGAGGTGATGCGAGGGCATGGCAGCAAGTGAAGCAACAAGTCAGCCAGGAAGTACTTTTCCATTGTTGTGGTTGAGTACGGTAGTCTTACCTCGCTTAGATGGTCATAACAAAGGTGTTCCCTAGGAATGCTTTATATACAGTAGCCTAGTAGTGACTGTCGGGATCCCTGGTCTTTAGAACTACTAGTGATTGTAGTAGGACGGCATGTGGTGAAACGATGTGTATCATCAGATCAAAACACACAGAAGTAAATAAATGTAACAATGTAGACAGCTGGGCCTTTTAATATGGACTTAATTATTTGGGGGATTATGATAATAAATCCTGGATAGGCATGAATGTAGCTAAAGAACATCTCAAACTATTATTCATTGGCATAATGTACAAAACAAACTATTGTTTTGCTTCTATTCTGCTTTTAATAAACATGTTTAAATATGGAAAACGTCACTCTAATAGACCAGTAGTCTACAAAAGGGTTCCCTCTTCCACCCCCCACGCATTTAAATATGCCCTATAAGCGTCCTCTCGGCGGGGCTATAAACTTGGTGCTTGGCGGTGTTTCACCGGCTCATGTTTTGTTGAACAAGTCTGCGTTGTCCCGGCAACGCTCCACCCCTTCGCGCCAGTGACGCTCTGGCTTTGCATAGCAGTCTTTCAGAGCGGAGCAAATGGAAAGGAAGGCATAGTTACTTGACAACTGTTTATTTAGGTAGCCAGAGTGGTTGGCAAGACTCAATATAGGCCTGCACAACATCGGACTACAGGGCTTGCATTAACGCAATGTTTATTTTTGAGCGGATTTCAGATGCTATGAATTTACAGTCAATTGCAGTTTATTTAGGCTATATTGCCAGTCGTTGTATAGGCCTAAATACAATGTATGTTGTCAAGGTTTTACACAAGCGGAGCCTACTTTATAGTCACTCAGACAGCTTTATGAAATTGTTGTACACATCAGAGCAAGCTCATTGTAGGCCACACGATCAAATGCCTGAGATGAAATGCTTGAGTTATAGGCTATAATGGGAAAATTAAATGTTTATGCATTGGTTGTGAGTATTCAAGTGTTATTTAGCCTATATCAGAATTAGCTTTCCCACAAATGCAACTTAAAGTAATCGGAAAAATAAGTCCTTTGATGTGTAGCTTCTTTTCAACATTGCACAAAAAGTTGCCTATTCAGGCTTCTCTCCCATCAACGGGTCGGCTTAAGGTTGTGATCTGTCACTCTGTTTCCCAAAATCCCGGTGATGTCATCTATTGATCCCTAATAAGCTCTAGATCTAAATATAGCGTTCCAAAGTTCCAAAGCATTTCCCACATTCACGCTTGAGTGACCCCAGTGAAAACATTTATTTGACCTGAATTTAGGGCAGGGGTCTATAATTGTCTGAAGCTCATATCTCAGTCCCTAAACCGACCAGCGATCTGGTGACAGAATGAAAGAGAGTGCAGACCGCCCTAATGAACTACCAGTAAATATAGAGGGGGCGTGGTTGCCGGGAAGCGCTAGGCAGACCCTCATTCACAGGGAGGCCCCGTCTGTCTGTCTCTTTATTCTATTCTCACGTTCCATCGTTTCATGGTTCTATCGCCCCGGGCCACTACTTTAGAGGAGTTGTGAGGTCACCCGAAGAAGAAAATAATAGCTGTCCGTAATATTTATTGAAGTGCCTGTTTAGAAAAAGACCATTAATGTGCAAGAAGAATGAAAAATGGATGTCATAAGGTGAATGCACCAATTTCTAAGTCGCTCTGGATAAGAGCGTCTGCTAAATGACTTAAATGTAAATGTAAATGTAAAAAGGATTACGTTCCAAATGTCTCCCTATTCCCTAGTGCTGCACTACTATCCCAGGGTGCCATTTGGGACGTATTCCAGGACACGTTGCCTCCAACTCCTTGATAATAATAGTCTATAGTAGCTGTCACGAAATTGCAAGAATAAGATTTAATCATTATTATATGAATATGTTATACAACGTTATGACGCCTCTATTTATAGAATGAATGACGGACACGGGTTCATTTCAAGGCATAATTTAATTTCTTTTTTTCTCTAGGCTATGCTACAGTGTTTGAATGGTCGAATTTTAGCCCATCACTCAAGTATGACGCAACGTGTGAACCGGAAACTCCACACATGGTCCTTAATGGTGTCCTCTCTGATTGGTTATCTGTCTGCAGCGTAAAGTCTGTTGCTGGAGCTACATTTCAAGTTTGTGGGCCATGCATTAATAATTATCACAGCTAAAATCTCACAACTAGAGAGGCGTCTCTGTAGCAGGGGTGTGAAGGTACAACACCTCATCCAAAGACTTTTCAATGTATGTTCTAACATGAATAACACTTTATTAAGTTGCTGTTAAAAAAACATAATTACCTGAGTGGATGCAGAAAACATCTGCTATTCTATTCAGATACATCCACAATCATACAGATGTTATTGAATGATTATAACAAAGAACACAGGTTATCAAATATTATAATACTAGGTTGTGTGGATACAGAAGCCAACAGAGGATTGCTGTGTTTTGGAGGACATTGTAGGTCAGAGCTGTAGCCAGTGGTTCTCAAACCACTCTTCAGGGACCCCCAGATGTTTCACAATTTTGTTTTACCCCTGAACTAGCTCACCTGAGGAGAGGTTTGGAACGGCTGGGGGTCCCAGAGGAGAGGTTTGGAACGGCTGGGGGTCCCTGAGGAGAGGTTTGGAACGGCTGAGGGTCCCTGAGGAGAGGTTTGGAAAGGCTGGTGGTCCCTGAGGAGAGGTTTGGAACGGCTGAGGGTCCCTGAGGAGAGGTTTGGAACGGCTGGGGGTCCCTGAGGAGAGGTTTGGAAAGGCTGGGGGTCCCTGAGGAGAGGTTTGGAATGGTTGGGGGTCCCTCAGGAGAGGTTTGAGAAACACTGCTGTAGTCTATAGGAAATACAAGAGTGGCAAATTATTTTCAAAGCTATATCAGTATAGGCTATATATAGCGTGGTACATACAGTATATGTTCTGTGCATTATCTAAAACGTAGCCATGTGTGTATTATGAAACAATGTTTTTACAAAGGGAACAGGTTATAACGTGTGTAATGCAAACTGCTGCACAGGATATAGCCTATGATGTGACGTAGTTCATTCACACGGGTGGTGGTTACAATGTAGGCATCAATTTCTTGAAGAGGGCCTCAACATACAAACAATGTGGTCATATTTGAGTGGTACAATTAATCTGAATTACATTGAGACTGCTATCATTTCAGTTTCAAATGTGTGTGGGTAATATTGCAGCTCCGTTGCTAAAACCAGCCTGTTTATTCTAGCCTATAACACCCTACCCTCTTTGTGGAATGGTACCGTCTCTCCACACATATTTCATTAATAAAATTCAAGCTCACAATAAAAGGAGGCGCGCTCCACTATCTGCAGCTACTACCATTCACTTGAAAGCGGTGAAAGTAATGCACAGAGGTGACAACAGCAGGACCGTAGATTATAGAATACGATAATTTAATAAGGATAGTGATTTATTTTGTAAAGCTTTATTATTAATACATTTTGTTGATAAGGCATCATCATGTATCCGGACTCGAGCCCAGACTACGATGACTCCTCGAGCTCGTCTATCAGCAGCAGCAGCAGCAGCAGCACGAGCAGCACCTGCGCAGCATCGCCTACCAGAGATATCCCCCGGTGTAGCCAGCGATCTCTAGATTCACACACGAACGTATCGTCAATGGACAGCAACATGTCGCAGGTATTTAAAAAACAATCTTATTAGAAACAAAAGGAAAACATTTGAATGGAATTGTCGTTGGCATTTTTGAAAATATTCATTATTTTTGTGTTGCATTGAGTTTGTGGCAAAATCAATCATTTATTAACAAAAAAATAATAATAATTGCATATTAGGCCTAACTAATAAGACACGGTGATTCTAGCCAACTAGATCGTGAACCGCTCCTGTGAAATGTAGCATTGTCAGCACCATTACCTATGACCTATTCAGATGTTTATGGCATGTTGAAAATGCCTTTATTGGGTAGGTAGGTAGGTAGGTACCGTACAGTCTAAGCCTACATGGCACCGTCAGACTGTTGACTGATCACCTTCAAATTCCTGACATTCCCAGCGTGGTATAGAAGGTCCATGTTGACCATGTTATAATTTAAGACTTGACTGATGCCATCATGCCAATAGATGATGATGGTGATGATGGTGATGATTGGTGTAGCTATTTTTGGCATCATGAGATGGACTGTCATTGATTAATTATGTGTGATGTTAGAAACCATTTAAAATGCTAATAAAAAAACATTCTAAATGTTGTGAATTAGTACAGAATTATCTTAGTAGATACACCATAAATAGTGCTATAAATTGTACGCCAATAACCAAATCACTGATGCACATCACACCCCTTTTGGAAAGGTCAACCTTGCACGTCATTGGATTCAATTGATTCGATTCAATAAATTCAACATTCCTCGTATCGTTTTTGCAGGATGTCTGTGGAGAAACAGACTCTCCATGGCAGTCTCCCTTTGTTCCAACGGTGACTGCAATCTCAACCTCCCTGGATCTGCACTGGATGTTCCAACAGACCACCGTCATCACATCAGCATCAGTCTCCTCCTCCTCCTCCTCCTCCTCCTGCTCCTCCTCCTCCTCCTCCTCCTCCTCCTCCTCCTCCTCCTCCTCTTCCTCCTCTTCCTCCTCCAGTGGACGTGCAAAGCTTAGCAGAGCGCATGGCGCAACCCAGTTGTCTTCCAGAGTGGAAGGCAGCAAGAAAGGGAAAAAACAGGCAAGCCTTGTTAAATATCAAGGAGAATTTTGATACATCTTTTAAAAAATAGTCTTGAATGTCTGATGTGCGTGCACGTGACTGACCAGATAGACTGTGCCAATGTTGTAGCATTTTACGCACGTCTCAGTGATTGATTGGGTGTAGAGCCTGTTACTACGCATTACATTTATATCCTAGCCAAGGAGAGTCTACATTCTGTAACATATTTTCTGACACTGCATTGAAGGATGTGTAGGCTTTTTTTAGGGCTACCCTTTGCCAAATGTTGAATTAGCCACGTGATGAGATGGCAAGATTCCTGATGCAGGTCAGGATATGCATTGACAGGGTTCTCATTTGTTGAGACTGATCTAGCCTTCGTCAGAAGAGGACGAGAGGAGAAATATCAGGAGAGAGAGGAATAAAGTCGCTGCAGCCAAGTGTCGCAACAGACGGAGGGAGCTCACTGACACCCTGCAAGCCGTAAGCGCACCTTGTTCTCATCTGAAAAAAACTACTGTTATGTCCTTATGGAGATGCTTAGCAGAATGGATTTTACCCAAAGTGATTGAGGCTCTCCATACGTCGTACTAGACCAAGTATCTTCTTTTAATTGTCATTTCATAAATGTGTTAATTAATTGATGTGTGGTTCTCCCCTTATAGGAAACTGATCAGCTTGAGGGGGACAAAGAGGCCTTGCAGACAGAGATCACCCATCTCCTGAAAGAGAAAGAGAGGCTGGAACAGATCCTATCCACCCACCAACCAGCCTGCAAACTAGCCGTCGCTGAGGACGATGTCGAAAATGAGATCGACGATGACATTGAAGGTATTCTACAAGACGCCCCAGATTCTGCCCAGCTGCTCTCCATCTTGGAGAATGCAGACAAACTCCAACTCCCAGAAGGCAATGCAACAGTAGCGACTGTGTCCAAGGGCCCCTTGTTCCAAGAAATGGACACCGTCCCCGTCCCAAGCATCTCCATCTCTGCCTCGGCCATCTTGGGTAACTCCAACCTCCTACTGTGCTCCAGTGCTGAGGAAGAACCCATGGATGATCTAGACTTCGACCAGGGTGACCTACAGGACCTGGTCCCCAGCCTGGAACTCAACATGGCTGTGGCCCCTGAGACCGCCCCGTCCGTTCCCGACATCGACCTCCTCGGGGGCCCCTTCTGCCTCTCAGACTGGGAGACCCTGTACAAGTCTGTGGCCAATGATCTGGAGCCCCTCTGCACCGCCACGATGATGTCTTCCAGTGACAGTCCTACATGTAGCAGTTATTACCGCTCTGTGTTTTCGTTCAATTACTCCGAGATAGATCATGTGGCTGAGGAGAAGGGCTGTTGTGAGATCTCCGAGGGTCTCAAAGGAGTTGTTGGCGGTAGATCTGATTTGATTAACGGTAATCTCAATTCTCCCACTCTGTTGGCCTTGTGAATCTGTTATGAACTGGTTGAAGAAATAGGGCCAGTTCCCCACACACAGATTAAACCATAGTCTTATTAAAAAGTAATAATAGCATGTTCAATAATGATTCTCCATTGAAAGTGCTTTCCTAGTCCAGGACTAGGACTAAATCTGTGTCCGGTAAACGGGTCCATGAGGTTGATATTGAATCAATAAGCTATGGTCTATTTATCTATCTATCTATCCCCTGATGTTTTGTTAACCTTTAACACCAAATTAAATGGTTACTGTGACTGTAACAGTGTTAACTTCTTCCAGATATATTGGTGCACCTGTGAGGGCTGTTCACTCTCTTGAGTAGTGATGGTGGAAAAAGTACCCAATTGTCATACTTAAGTAAAAGTAAAAATACCTTCATAGAACATGAGTCAAGTAAAAGTGAAAGTCACCCAGTAAAATACTACTTGAGTAAAAATCTAAAAGTATTAGGTTTTAAATATACTTAAGTATCAAAAGTAAATGTAATTTCTAAAAAAAATGTACTTAAGTATCAAAAGTAAAAGTAGAAATAATTACTTATATTAAGCAAACCAGACGGGACCATTTTCTTGTTGTTTTTTTATTTATTTACGGATAGCCAGGGGCACACTCCAACACTCAGGCATCATTTACAAACCAAGCATTTGTGTTTAGTGAGTCCGCCAGATCAGAGGCAGTTGAGCTGGCCAGGGATGTTCTCTTCATAAGTGTGTGAATTCCACAATTTTCCTGTCCTGCTAAGCATTAAATATGTAACTAGTACTTTTGGGTGTCAGGGGAAATGTATGGAGTAAACTCACTTTTTTGGGGGGGGGGAATGTAGTGAAGTAAAAGTAGTCAAAAAGATAAATAGTAAAGTACAGATACCTCCAAAAAAGTACTTAAGAAGTACTTTAAAGTATTTTTACTTAAGTACTTTACACCACTGCTCTTGAGAGAGATACATGTGTATATTGTTGGCGTTGTATCAAAATTAAATGCATGAAAAATCATACCATTTGATTCAAAATGGTGCTACATTTTTGTGTTTCATCCTTAAATATAAATGTGAAACTAGACTGTGGTTTGTGTGGATGCCGTTATCAGATTGTGTCTGAACAGGTGAAATTACAGTTTAAATAATGTGGACATTATTTTACTGTAAGGTGAGATTTCTTTCAGGTTTTCGCTGAAAACACAGTGACATGTATTTTATTAAGATGTATTTTATGACATAGCTTATTTTTTTTACATTCAAAGTTTTGACTAACTGTTGGTCAAATGCAACAACAAAAAAGTAGAACACAGACAAATAAAAATATACCATTGACAAATCTTAATTGTTGACTGTTTTAATGGAATACATTGCATTCTCATATATAGGCTATTGTTCAGGTCTGCATAGGCCTATAATGATATTTCTGCCAGAATAGGTCATATAGCCTACTTCTTATATGAAAGCCTACAGCTATGTCAAATACTCTTTCCATAAATAATTGTAATATTGGAACTATATAAATTCATCAAGGATAACATGTATTTTTAAACAACGAGATCATGTTAATTATTCATTATCGTTAATCTCTTGCAAATATTCTCACTGTCAAGGCAATTTCAGATAAGCACACAGCACACAGCACGGAGTGTACGGTTGCAGTGTTTTACATCACGACGTGTTTACGCTGCACACGATTGCGTTGCACTTCCATGTCCATATTTGGAGAGTTCAGACGTTTTGTCTCCATGGAGATGTTTTGGCAGTGTCGGGTTTCTCTCTGGAAGATTTTCCCGGAAAAAAAAAGACAAAGCAGGGCAGGCAGAGCGAGTGGAGGGAGAACCCGAGAGAACCGTTGTTATCAGGAAACAAACAGTCCTTCACAGGAATTCCATCATAATAGAGTGCTGTGGAATTCATTTTACATTGCCTGTAGCTGTACGCGTTTATGCTGGCTGTAGTTTTATTATTAGCTTGTCTGCCTGCTCCTACCCATGCAAAAATAGAATTTCATTTTCTATTCTGTTCTATTCTATTCTAGCCTATTTTGTTTTAGAATTGCCTCTTCTTGCCGTGCAACCTAATACAGACAGTGTCAGACAACTAAACATATGTTTCTTCCTAAATAAAATTAATGCACATTTCTGTCTAATATATATCACTTCTTCTTCTTCTTCTTCAACCGTCATTGCATGTTATACATTATGTTTAGTTCTGCATATCTGTAAACTCATCATCATTGACTGACTGACAATGTCGAGGCCACGAGATAGTGAAGCCATATTGAAGAATGTATCTTCATGTGTTGGGACTATGTTATATAGTTAGAAAAGGCATCCGTATTTATATCTCAGAGCTCAATGGTATTCGTGCCAGAAGACTGTCATCTGGGCATGAAATTCTGCAGAGCTGAGCAATTATGCAACAGAGTGAAAATACTTCACCTTTATTCACAGTCTCTGATGCCCATTCCAGTCCCTGACGTCTCCCCGCGGCCGTCATCTTTATTCACAGTCTCTGATGCCCGTTCCAGTCCCTGACGTCTCCCCGCGGCCATCATCTTTATTCACAATCTCTGATGCCCGTTCCAGTCCCTGACGTCTCCCCGCGGCCGTCATCTTTATTCAAAGTTTCTGATGCCCGTTCCAGTCCCTGAATTCTCCCCGCGGCCGTCATCTTTATTCACAGTCTCTGATGCCCGTTCCAGTCCCTGACGTCTCCCCGCGGCCGTCATCTTTACTCACAGTCTCTGATGCCCATTCCAGTCCCTGACGTCTCCCTGTGGCCGTCATCTTTACTCACAGTCTCTGATGCCCATTCCAGTCCCTGACGTCTCCCCGTGGCCGTCATCTTTACTCACAGTCTCTGATGCCCATTCCAGTCCCTGACGTCTCCCCGCGGCCATCATCTTTACTCACAGTCTCTGATGCCCATTCCAGTCCCTGACGTCTCCCCGCGGCCGTCATCTTTACTCACAGTCTCTGATGCCCATTCCAGTCCCTGACGTCTCCCCGCGGCCGTCATCTTTACTCACAGTCTCTGATGCCCGTTCCAGTCCCTGACGTCTCCCCGCGGCCGTCATCTTTACTCACAGTCTCTGATGCCCGTTCCAGTCCCTGACGTCTCCCCGTGGCCGTCATCTTTACTCACAGTCTCTGATGCCCGTTCCAGTCCCTGACGTCTCCCCGCGGCCATCATCTTTATTCACAATCTCTGATGCCCGTTCCAGTCCCTGACGTCTCCCCGCGGCCGTCATCTTTATTCAAAGTTTCTGATGCCCGTTCCAGTCCCTGACGTCTCCCCGCGGCCGTCATCTTTACTCACAGTCTCTGATGCCCATTCCAGTCCCTGACGTCTCCCCGCGGCCGTCATCTTTACTCACAGTCTCTGATGCCCATTCCAGTCCCTGACGTCTCCCCGCGGCCGTCATCTTTACTCACAGTCTCTGATGCCCATTCCAGTCCCTGTCGTCTCCCCGTGGCCGTCATCTTTACTCACAGTCTCTGATGCCCGTTCCAGTCCCTGACGTCTCCCCGTGGCCGTCATCTTTATTCACAGTCTCTGATGCCCATTCCAGTCCCTGACGTCTCCCCGCGGCCGTCATCTTTATTCACAGTCTCTGATGCCCATTCCAGTCCCTGACGTCTCCCCGTGGCCGTCATCTTTATTCACAGTCTCTGATGCTCATTCCAGTCCCTGACGTCTCCCTGTGGCCGTCATCTTTATTCACAGTCTCTGATGCCCGTTCCAGTCCCTGACGTCTCCCCGCGGCCGTCATCTTTATTCAGAGTCTCTGATGCCCATTCCAGTCCCTGACGTCTCCCCGCGGCCATCATCTTTATTCACAGTCTCTGATGCCCATTCCAGTCCCTGACGTCTCCCTGTGGCCGTCATCTTTATTCACAGTCTCTGATGCCCATTCCAGTCCCTGACGTCTCCCTGTGGCCGTCATCTTTATTCACAGTCTCTGATGCCCATTCCAGTCCCTGACGTCTCCCCGCAGCCGTCATCTTTATTCACAGTCTCTGATGACCATTCCAGTCCCTGTCACGTCCTGACCATAGTTCTTATGTGTTTTGCTTGTTTAGTGTTGGTCAGGACGTGAGCTGGGTGGGAATTCTATGTTGTGTGTCTAGTTTGTCTGTTTCTGTGTCCAGCCTAATATGGTTCTCAATCAGAGACAGCTGTCAATCGTTGTCCCTAATTGAGAATCATATATAGGTGGCTTGTTTTGTGTTGGGGATTGTGGGTGGTTGTTTCCTGTCTTTGTGTTTTGTCTGCACCAGCTAGGACTGTGACGGTTAGTTTGTTTTGTCATTTTCTATAGTGTCTTGTTTTGTGTTTATTAAATAATGGAAAATTACCACGCTGCACATTGGTCCTCAGATCCTTCTCGCCTCTCCTCGTCTGAGGAGGAGGACGACTTAGACTGCCGTTACAGTCCCTGACATCTCCCCGCGGCCGTCATCTTTATTCACAGTCTCTGATGCCCATTCCAGTCCCTGACATCTCCCTGATGTGCATGAGGTTGTCTATATGCCATAACATAGTGTGTATGTGTGTGTGTGTGTGTGTGTTTGTGTGTCTGTGCATTTTCTGATTCAGTTAGCTTCAAATAAGAGCAGTAGAAGGAGCTGTGAAGGGGATTCTGTTCTACCACTAATATTTTCTTAATGTAAGTAGTCCTACTACTGGGCTACTACAGGGGAATTATACTCTAGCTAGTAGCCCACCAACATGGTCAACCTACCTCTACTGTACAAATACCCCACAGACAGTTACCGGGGCAACCACCACACCCAAACCCACAGCCTTCCGTTCTAAGAGTGGAGTGAGGAGTGAGGCTTATTGGAAAAGTTTCCACAGGTTGGGAGGGGCCCACTGACAGGTTGGGGACTGGGCCTTAGATTGGCCTCTGCCCGGGGCCTCCGAATCACTAAGTCCGCCCCCTGGACACAGCCCTGGATATATTCCACATTAAACTGTCATGAAGCAGTGACCTCTTTTTATACTGGGCATAAATGTCTATATTAAATTAGTGTTATATGGAACCCTTGGTAGGAAGGTATGGATGGGGCATTTTACACACACCACAGCCAGTCAAACGTGTTTAAATTTGGCGGGTCATGAAACGGTTGCACTTGGATGGATGTAATGTAAGGGTAATTTAGTATAGGTGAAAGAATGGTGGAAAGTCATCAGATTCTATATACTATTCAGGATTCTATATACTATTCAGTATTCTATATACTATTCAGTATTCTATATCCTACTCAGTATTCTATATACTATTCAGTATTCTATATACTATTCAGGATTCTATATACTATTCAGTATTCTACATCCTACTCAGTATTCTATATACTATTCAGTATTCTATATCATGTTCAGTATTCTATATCCTATTCAGTATTCTATATCCTATTCAGTATTCTATATACTATTCAGTATTCTATATCCTACTCAGTATTCTATATCCTATTCAGTATTCTATATACTATTCAGGATTCTATATACTATTCAGTATTCTATATACTACTCAGTATTCTATATCCTACTCAGTATTCTATATCCTATTCAGTATTTTATATACTATTCAGGATTCTATATACGATTCAATATTCTATATACTATTCAGTATTCTATATCCTACTCAGTATTCTATATCCTACTCAGTATTCTATATCCTACTCAGTATTCTATATACTATTCAGTGTTCTATATCCTATTCAGTATTCTATATCCTATTCAGTATTCTATATCCTACTCAGTATTCTATATACTATTCAATATTCTATATCCTATTCAGTATTCTATATCCTATTCAGTATTCTATATCCTATTCAGCATTCTATATAAAATTCACTATTCAATATCCTATTCAGTATTCTATATACTATTCAGTATTCTACATTTTCAAATACTGTACATCGTAGACGTTAGGGGATAGGTGGAAATATGACCTAATTAAAGTTTTAAAAAGCAATTACTTTGTATCGTCTGTTCCAGTATGATACGTCTGTATGTAACAAGAGTATGACAAGGTCCAACCGAAACCTGACTTCAGCTTTTAACCCAACCCCTCTGAATTGGAGAGATGTGGGGGGCTGCCACATTGGGCACCCAGAGAGCTGTTATTGTGGGGGTTTAAAACCTCTACAGGATCGGTGGGTCCACCGCGGGACGGTTGAGCTAACGTAGGCTAATGTGATTAGCATGAGGTTGTAAGTAACAAGAACACTTCCCAGGACATAGACATAATCTAACTGCACTGTCCAATTTACAGTAGCTAATACTGTGAAAGAAAACCATGCTATTGTTTGAGGAGAGTGCACAGTTATGAACTTGAAAATGAATTAATAATCCGATTAGCTACATTTGGGTAGTCTTGATACAACATTTTGAATAGAAATGCAATGGTTCATTGGATCAGTTGAAAACTTGGCACATACACTGCTGCCATCTAGTGGCCAAAATCTACATTTTGACTGGGCTGGAATAATACATTATGGCCTTTCTCTTGCATTTCAAAGATGATGATACAACAACAAAAAATACAAAACTATGCATGTTTTTTTCTTTTTATTATCTTTTACTGGATCTAATGTGTTATATTCTCCTACATTAATTTAACATTTCCACAAACTTCAAAGTGTTTCCTTTAAAATGGTATCAAGAATATGCATATCTTTGCTTCAGGTCCTGAGCTACAGGTATGTCATTTTTGGCGAAAATTGAAAAAAAAGGGGCGGATCCTTAAGAGGTTTGCTCAAGGGCGAAAGGACATATTTTCCACCTTGTCGGCTCGGGGATTCAATTTAACAACTTCTCGGTTACTGGTCCAACGCTCGAACCGCTAGCCTGCCTGCCACCCTCTTAAATTCCACCTTGAAATCTAGACAGGTGTCTCAATAGTGTCAAACTCTTGTTACATACAGTCCTATCATACTGGAATAGTGTTCCCATTACATACAGTCCTATCATACTGGAATAGTGTTCCCATTACACAGTCCTATCATACTGGAATAGTGTTCCAATTACATAGTCCTATCATACTGGAATAGTGTTCCCATTACATAGTCTTATCAAACTGGAATAGTGTTCCCATTGCATACAGTTCTATCATAATGGAATAGTGTTCCCATTACATACAGTCCTATCATACTGGAATAGTGTTCCCATTACATACAGTCCTATCATACTGGAATAGTGTTCCCATTACATACAGTCCTATCATACTGGAATAGTGTTCCCATTACATACAGTCCTATCCTACTGGAATAGTGTTCCCATTACATAGTCCTGTCATACTGGAATAGTGTTCCCATTACATACAGTACTATCATACTGGAATAGTGTTCCCATTACATAGTCCTATCCTACTGGAATAGTGTTCCCATTACATACAGTCCTGTCATACTGGAATAGTGTTCCCATTACACAATCCTATCATACTGGAATAGTGTTCCCATTACATACAGTCCTATCATACTGGAATAGTGTTCCCATTACACAGTCCTATCATACTGGAATAGTGTTCCCATTACACAGTCCTATCATACTGGAATAGTGTTCCCATTACATACAGTCCTATCATACTGGAATAGTGTTCCCATTACATAGTCCTGTCATACTGGAATAGTGTTCCCATTACATACAGTCCTATCCTACTGGAATAGTGCTCCCATTACATAGTCCTGTCATACTGGAATAGTGTTCCCATTACATACAGTCCTATCATACTGGAATAGTGTTCCCATTACATAGTCCTGTCATACTGGAATAGTGTTCCCATTACATACAGTCCTATCATACTGGAATAGTGTTCCCATTACACAGACCTATCATACTGGAATAGTGTTCCCATTACATACAGTCCTATCCTACTGGAATAGTGTTCCCATTACATAGTCCTGTCATACTGGAATAGTGTTCCCATTACACAGTCCTATCATACTGGAATAGTGCTCCCATTACATACAGTCCTATCATACTGGAATAGTGTTCCCATTACACAGTCCTATCATACTGGAATAGTGTTCCCATTACACAATCCTATCATACTGGAATAGTGTTCCCATTACATACAGTCCTATCCTACTGGAATAGTGTTCCCATTACACAGTCCTATCATACTGGAATAGTGTTCCCATTACACAGTCCTATCATACTGGAATAGGGTTCCCATTACACAGTCCTGTCATACTGGAATAGTGTTCCCATTACATACAGTCCTATCATACTGGAATAGTGTTCCCATTACACACAGTCCTATCATACTGGAATAGTGTTCCCATTACATACAGTCTGTATGATTTCACCTTCCCATTCCTCATGATTAGTCTCTTATTGTGATATTCGTAAACCATATGCTATACTTACAGGTATAAATCAAAGTCATTTGAGTTTGCAAGGTATCGTCACTAGAGACGGGGTGACGCCACAGCTCTGAGAACAACCTTGTGTGTGGAATGAGACGGTGTAATGGAATCAGATGATATAGTAAGCGGAGAGGGATGGGCAAAGCAATATACTGCAACGTCTCTGTTGTCGTAAGCTACATGTAAAACTGTTTTTCCAGACCCTAATTTAACTTTGAATGAAATCTTTATGGTCACCCTTAAAGCAACATCAGTTAGACAACTGTATTAGGAGATTAATAGGCACAGGTGGGTGGCAAAAAAACGTTTACCATCTGTTTTCCCCAACTACTTCAGCTTTTTGCTTGATAACTGAAGCTAGATAGAATATGCTAGAGCAATGAGCGGAAGGACTCATGTACCTCACGGAGGTCTCTAACCAGAAGAATAGATGCTGAGCGGGGGCGCCATGCACCAAACATGTTTGAGGGAGGACGGATGGACAAATTCCAATATATCTTTGCATTTATTATGTTCATATCTTGTTTTTTCCTATCTTAAAATTGATGAAATTGAAAGGTCCGTCCGTGCACTTGAATCCTTGACAGGTTTGAACATCTTATTAACTTAAGGCCTACTGTTATCCACTACTTATTCTCAGTTCCTTAATATCATATTAGAATTTGACGTTTGTCATCATGCCCAGCTAAGAATGGTCAAATATAGAACTGCTGTTAATAGTGCAGACAGAGACTGAAATAAAAATGTCTGAGAAGACTCATCCTTACAGACAGATGTGTTGATGTGACTGACAGACAGACAGATGTGTTGATGTGACTGACAGACAGACAGATGTGTTGATGTGACTGACAGACAGACAGGTGTGTTGATGTGACTGACAGACAGACAGATGTGTTGATGTGACTGACAGACAGACAGATGTGTTGATGTGACTGACGGACAGACAGATGTGTTGACGTGACGGACAGACAGATGTGTTGACGTGACTGACAGACAGACAGATGTGTTGACCTGACTGACAGACAGACAGTTGTGTTGACCTGACTGACAGACAGACAGATGTGTTGACGTGACGGACAGACAGGTGTGTTGACCTGACTGACAGACAGACAGATGTGTTGACCTGACTGACAGACAGACAGATGTGTTGATGTGACTGACGGACAGACAGACAGATGTGTTGATGTGACTGAGGGACAGACAGATGTGTTGATGTGACTGACAGACAGACAGCTGTGTTGATGTGACTGACAGACAGACAGATGTGTTGATGTGACTGACAGACAGACAGGTGTGTTGACGTGATTGACAGACAGACAGATGTGTTGATGTGACTGACAGACAGACAGATGTGTTGACGTGACTGACAGACAGACAGATGTGTTGACCTGACTGACAGACAGACAGATGTGTTGATGTGACTGACAGACAGACAGCTGTGTTGACCTGACCGACAGACAGACAGATGTGTTGATGTGACTGACAGACAGACAGGTGTGTTGATGTGACTGACAGACAGACAGCTGTGTTGACCTGAATGACAGACAGACAGATGTGTTGACGTGATTGACAGACAGACAGATGTGTTGATGTGACTGACAGACAGACAGGTGTGTTGATGTGACTGATGGACAGACAGATGTGTTGACGTGACTGACAGACAGACAGATGTGTTGATGTGACTGACAGACAGACAGATGTGTTGACGTGACTGACAGACAGACAGATGTGTTGACGTGACTGACAGACAGACAGATGTGTTGATGTGACTGACAGACAGACAGGTGTGTTGACGTGACTGACAGACAGACAGGTGTGTTGACGTGACTGACAGACAGACAGGTGTGTTGATGTGACTGACAGACAGACAGATGTGTTGATGTGATTGACAGACAGACAGATGTGTTGATGTGTCTGACAGACAGACAGATGTGTTGACCTGACTGACGGACAGACAGATGTGTTGACCTGACTGACAGACAGACAGGTGTGTTGATGTGACTGATGGACAGACAGATGTGTTGACGTGACTGACAGACAGACAGATGTGTTGATGTGACTGACAGACAGACAGATGTGTTGATGTGACTGACAGACAGACAGGTGTGTTGATGTGACTGACAGACAGACAGATGTGTTGATGTGACTGACAGACAGACAGATGTGTTGATGTGACTGACGGACAGACAGATGTGTTGACGTGACGGACAGACAGATGTGTTGACGTGACTGACAGACAGACAGTTGTGTTGACCTGACTGACAGACAGACAGATGTGTTGACGTGACGGACAGACAGGTGTGTTGACCTGACTGACAGACAGACAGATGTGTTGACCTGACTGACAGACAGACAGTTGTGTTGACCTGACTGACAGACAGACAGATGTGTTGACGTGACAGACAGACAGGTGTGTTGACCTGACTGACAGACAGACAGATGTGTTGACCTGACTGACAGACAGACAGATGTGTTGATGTGACTGACGGACAGACAGACAGATGTGTTGATGTGACTGAGGGACAGACAGATGTGTTGATGTGACTGACAGACAGACAGCTGTGTTGACCTGACTGACAGACAGACAGCTGTGTTGACCTGACTGACGGACAGACAGCTGTGTTGACCTGACTGACAGACAGACAGCTGTGTTGACGTGACTGACAGACAGACATATGTGTTGATGTGACTGACAGACAGACAGATGTGTTGACCTGACTGACAGACAGACAGCTGTGTTGACCTGACTGACAGACAGACAGATGTGTTGATGTGACTGACAGACAGACAGATGTGTTGATGTGACTGACAGACAGACAGCTGTGTTGACCTGACGGACAGACAGACAGATGTGTTGACCTGACTGACAGACAGACAGATGTGTTGATGTGACTGACAGACAGACAGATGTGTTGATGTGACTGACAGACAGACAGCTGTGTTGACCTGACGGACAGACAGACAGATGTGTTGACCTGACGGACAGACAGACAGATGTGTTGACCTGACGGACAGACAGACAGATGTCTGGGATGTATTTTAGTGGAAGAAAAGGGAAGGAAGGAGTGAATTATGGAAGAGTGACATAAATAAAGAGGTCCGTCCGTCTGTTGTAGCTGCAGCTGGTGTGATGATAGATGGACAAGAGAGTGAGTCAGAGAAGTGTCTGGGCTGGAGGTTTGTGTTATATGGGGTACACCCCAGAGACATACACAGATATAGCTGCAGCCAATCAACATCAGCATGCAGAATGCATTAATGCAGAAGTACCATATCATATCACGACTCATGGGTTCATTGAGTGTGCTGGGCAGTAAGGCACATAACTTGAACATAAACCTGGAACTATTACATTTATGAGCAATAACGTCAGTTTTTTTTTTTTTAGAGCATTTTGTGAATGAATGCATCATAATTTCAATTAATAATAATTAATAATAAAGGTACATTTCCTGAAGTTAAAACAACATTTCACTTACAGTTTCTACCTTGGTTCTATCTACTCTCTCACACCCACACAGAACGAAACGCAAACGAATTTGGTTTTACGCCTTCCTATAGAACCACAGGTTGAGATTCTCATCCATCATCCACAGATGCCGGCGAGAGCAGCCGACCTCGTAGATAGAGGTATTTTCAACCTGAGGTTGAATCCCAAATGCCAGCCTATTTATTCCCTATTTAATGCACTATTTTTTAAAACGGGACCCATAGGGCTCTGGTCAAAAGCAGTGCACTATTTAGGGAGTAGGGTGCCATAAGGCTCTGGTCTAAAGTAGTGCACTATATATAGGGAATAGGGTTCCATTTGGGACATAAGGCAATCTCACACCACAGCCTTGATCGTAGTGCAGAAAGACGTCAAGAGCAGATGCTTTTAAAGTGGGAAAAGGAAATGCATTCTTTAAACAGTCGTTTTTTCATTTCTGATTCCTAGACGGATTTTTTTTTCTCTACATTTGAATGAAAATGGTTCAATTCATTTTTCTGGTTTTTGCAAGAGATGTGAGAATCTCTCTACACTGTAATATAATCAATGGAAGTCTGATAAATTAACACCGGTTCATATTACTTTGATTGATCTCTATTTAGATTCAACAAATGTATATGAATGAACTGGTGGGGTATATGAACTTCATCACGCTCAAAGAGAGTGGTATATTTTCACAGAAATGTCATTCTTGAAAGCTTACTGTTTTTTGGCAGCATAATGGTATACTATAGGGCTTCTCCCCAGTGAGACCCTACAGTGCTGACTCTGCACACGGACCATGTGTGATCCTCTACTGATTGATATCTCTGGCTGGGCTGCCTCCCTCCTCATCTGTTTAAAGGCCCAGACAGACAGAGAGGGAATACAGAGTCTTGACTCTCTGGTTGCCTACAAAATGACGCCCTATCCCCTATAGAATGCATTACTTTTCACCATAGCCCAGGGCACTATATAGGGAATAGGGCTGCCATTTGGGATGCAGATAGGGAGGTAGACTAGAGCCAGGCAGATAGGGAGTAGACTAGAGCCAGTCAGATAGGGAGTAGACTAGAGCCAGTCAGATAGGGAGGTAGACTAGAGCCAGTCTGATAGGGAGGTAGACTAGAGCCAGTCTGATAGGGAGGTAGACTAGAGCCAATCAGATAGGGAGGTAGACTAGAGCCAGGCAGATAGGGAGTAGACTAGAGCCAGTCAGATAGGGAGTAGACTAGAGCCAGTCAGATAGAGAGGTAGACTAGAGCCAGTCAGATAGGGAGGTAGACTAGAGCCAGTCTGATAGGGAGGTAGACTAGAGCCAATCAGATAGGGAGGTAGACTAGAGCCAGTCAGATAGGGAGGTAGACTAGAGCCAGTCTGATAGGGAGGTAGACTAGAGCCAATCAGATAGAGTAGACTAGAGCCAATCAGATAGGGAGTAGACTAGAGCCAGTCAGATAGAGAGTAGATTAGAGCCAGTCTGATAGGGAGGTAGACTAGAGCCAGTCAGATAGGGAGTAGACTAGAGCCAGTTAGATAGGGAGTAGACTAGAGCCAGTCAGATAGGGAGTAGACTAGAGCCAGTCAGATAGGGAGGTAGACTAGAGCCAGTCAGATAGAGAGTAGACTAGAGCCAATCAGATAGGGAGTAGACTAGAGCCAGTCAGATAGAGAGTAGACTAGAGCTAGACAAATAGGGAGTAGACCTGAGCCAGTCAGATCGAGAGTAGACTAGAGCCAGTCAGATAGGGAGGTAGACTAGAGCCAGTCTGATAGGTAGGTAGACTAGAGC
This sequence comes from Salvelinus fontinalis, assembly GCF_029448725.1. NCBI lineage: Eukaryota > Metazoa > Chordata > Actinopteri > Salmoniformes > Salmonidae > Salvelinus > Salvelinus fontinalis. Next base: position 40,103,299 of record NC_074691.1, on the reverse strand, counting down.
CAGTCTGATAGGGAGGTAGACTAGAGCCAGTCTGATAGGGAGGTAGACTAGAGCCAATCAGATAGAGAGTAGACTAGAGCCAATCAGAGAGGGAGTAGACTAGAGCAAGTCAGATAGGGAGGTAGACTAGAGCCAGTCAGATAGGGAGGTAGACTAGAGCCAGTCAGATAGAGAGTAGACTAGAGCCAATCAGATAGGGAGTAGACTAGAGCCAGTCAGATAGGGAGTAGACTAGAGCCAATCAGATAGGGAGTAGACTAGAGCCAGTCAGATATGGAGTAGACCAGAGCTAGACAAATAGAGAGTAGACTAGAGCCAGTCAGATAGAGAGTAGACTAGAGCCAATCAGATAGGGAGTAGACTAGAGCCAGTCAGATAGGGAGTAGACTAGAGCCAGTCAGATAGGGAGTAGACTAGAGCCAATCAGATAGGGAGTAGACTAGAGCCAGTTAGATAGAGAGTAGACTAGAGCTAGTCAGATAGGGAGTAGACTAGAGCCAGTCAGATAGAGAGTAGACTAGAGCCAGTCAGATAGAGAGTAGACTAGAGCCAGTCAGATAGGGAGTAGACTAGAGCCAGTCAGATAGGGAGGTAGACTAGAGCCAGTCAGATAGGGAGTACACTAGAGCCAGTGAGATAGGGAGTAGACTAGAGCCAGTGAGATAGGGAGTAGACTAGAGCCAGTCAGATAGGGAGTAGACTAGAGCCAGTCAGATAGGGAGTAGACTAGAGCCAGTGAGATAGGGAGGTAGACTAGAGCCAGTCAGATAGGGAGGTAGACTAGAGCCAGTCAGATAGGGAGTAGACTAGAGCCAGTCAGATAGGGATGTAGACTAGAGCCAGACAGATAGAGAGTAGACTAGAGCCAGTCAGACAGAGAGTAGACTAGAGCCAGTCAGATAGGGAGTACACTAGAGCCAGTGAGATAGGGAGTAGACTAGAGCCAGTCAGATAGGGAGGTAGACTAGAGCCAGTCAGATAGGGAGGTAGACTAGAGCCAGTCAGATAGGGAGTAGACTAGAGCCAGTCAGATAGGGAGTAGACTAGAGCCAGTCAGATAGGGAGTAGACTAGAGCCAGTCAGATAGGGAGGTAGACTAGAGCCAGTCAGATAGAGAGTAGACTAGAGCCAGTTAGATAGAGAGTAGACTAGAGCCAGTTAGATAGAGAGTAGACTAGAGCTAGTCAGATAGGGAGTAGACTAGAGCCAGTTAGATAGAGAGTAGACTAGAGCTAGTCAGATAGAGAGTAGACTAGAGCCAGTAAGATAGGGAGGTAGACTAGAGCCAGTGAGATAGGGAGTGAGTAGACCTGGGCATTGACTCTCTCTTGAAATCCAGTTAATTTCAGTAGTAGTAATAATAGTACATATAAACATGGATACAGGTACAACGTAGTGTCCAGAGCATGCAGGCGCTACCAGGAGACAGGCCAGTACATCAGGAGACGTGGAGGAGGCCGTAGGAGGGCAACAACCCAGCAGCAGGACCGCTACCTCCGACTTTGTGCAAGGAGGTGCACTGCCAGCGCCCTGCAAAATGACCTCCAGCAGGCCACAAATGTGCATGTGTCTGCTCAAACGGTCAGAAACAGACTCCATGAGGGTGGTATGAGGTCCCGACGTCCACAGGTGGGGGTTGTGCTTACAGCCCAACACCGTGCAGGACGTTTGGCATTTGCCAGAGAACACCAAGATTGGCAAATTCGCCACTGGCGTGAAAGCAGGTTCACACTGAGCACATGAGCACATGTGACAGACGTGACAGAGTCTGGAGACGCCATAGAGAACGTTCTGCTGCCTGCAACATCCTCCAGCATGACCGGTTTGGCGATGGGTCAGTCATGGTGTGGGGTGGCATTTCTTTGTGGGGCCGCACAGCCCTCCATGTGCTCGCCAGAGGTAGCCTGACTGCCATTAGGTACCGAGATGAGATCCTCAGACCCCTTGTGAGACCATATGCTGACACATGCACATTTGTGGCCTGCTGGAGGTCATTTTGCAGGGCTCTGGCAGTGCACCTCCTTGCACTAAGGCGGAGGTAGCGGTCCTGCTGCTGGGTTGTTGCCCTCCTACGGCCTCCTCCACGTCTCCTGATGTACTGGCCTGTCTCCTGGTAGCGCCTGCATGCTCTGGACCCTACGCTGACAGACACAGCAAACCTTTTTGCCACAGTTCGCATTGATGTGCCATCCTGGATTAACTGCACTACCTGAGCCACTTGTGTGGGTTGTAGACTCCGTCTCATGCTACCACTAGAGTGAGAGCACCGCCAGCATTCAAAAGTGACCAAAACATCAGCCAGGAAGCATAGGAACTGAGAAGTGGTCTGTGGTCACCACCTGCAGAATCACTCCTGTTTTGGGGGGTGTCTTGCTAATTGCCTATAATTTCCACCTTTTGTCTATTCCATTTGCATAACAGCATGTGAATGTTATTGTCGATCAGTGTTGCTTCCTAAGTGGACAGTTTGATTTCACAGAAGTGTGATTGACTTGGAGTTACATTGTGTTGTTTAAGTGTTCCCTTTATTTTTTTGAGCAGTGTATATTGTCCCACTAGAGGACGCTAATACTACAAGGAATATTCCTGAGTGGCTCTTCAAATAAACAACCAGTGTTGTCACAACCAACCAATTCATTTATTGATTTATTTGCTTATTAAATTGCCTTGCACATTTCCCTTGAAGATGCCCAGCCCTTCAGGGTCTTACATTAGAATAGAATACACTATATCAGATCTAGTCTGTGACATGTATATATCATGAAGTATACGTGAGCTAAGGTTAAGTTAAAGTAGCCTCTTGTAGTAATAAAGCAAAGGTTAGCGGGTCAAAACATCTGTTGCAAAACATCGACATCCTAAATATCTTATTAGTAACAGTTGAAATCTATCCCCTGGAGTCGTAAGAGGGCACCAATAGAATTCCTGAACCCCTTAAATAGGACCCAAGAACACCAAATAAGAGCAGGTGCGACCATAGTGCGACATGCTGAAGGGAAATCTATATGAAACTGATCTCGCTCTCGCTCTCCGGTTGCGGTCTCTTGTGTGCGTGCGTGCGCGCGCACAACACAGACATGAAAACTGTGTCAACAACAACAACAAAGCACTAATTATAGTCCATCATCTTTCCAAATTCACTTTCTTTGCTTGTACATATGTATGTCAAATGTATAAATAAGTAATACATGTATGTTTATAAAAACAATTTGGCGTTAAAACAATGAACATGAAACCAAAAATGCGCTTTTTGGTCTTCATTTAATGTTTGTGTTAGGCATAATGTTAGCGGTGTGGTTAAGGTTAGGGTTAAGGTAAAATGTATGTTTTAAAATGACATGAATAAGAAGAGAAATTGTAGAAATAGGCGGGGTCTATGACTTTGTGGCTATGGCAACTAGTGACGACACACTCCAACAGCGGAAGCTGAAAGTTTCCTCACATCAGAATGTTGTGTGTTTTTTGGTTGCTAGGGGTGGAGCGAACAATGCTTATTTATTTTTTTCCCCTTCCATTTAGCCCTGCGGTCTATTTCTATCCACGCTTACGTCTGGGACAGCAAGTTCCGCATTCCCGTACCCTCCCAGATACTGATCAGTATTTAAACGGACTGACGCAACGATTTTTCGATTTTTAGTCTCAAAACGTAGCTACGTCCGATTCACAAATTACAGACACATATTATATCACCTCGGATATTGGACCTAATAAAGGTAAATTAACCAATTACTTCTGGCTTGGTTTATGAACCTTCGACTAAGTCGATTAACAGTTCATTTTTGTTATACATAATAAAAACATTTATGAAAAAGTTTTGTTTTTATCGTTTTCATAATTGTATTATTTTACAACTAGGATATTTTACGAGTTTTAGCTTGCAATCCCGAGATTTATAGCACTACTACTATTGTAATTTTTTTTGTCGTGGATTTTTTATTTATTTCATGTGTACAATATCTCTTTGTTGTTAGGTAACGTTAGATTGTTACAACTGCGTTTTAAATCTCCATCAAATGGATACTAAGTATCGAATGAATATCCCGTGCAGTTTTGAACACTATTGTAGAAATGTGCGAAAATAGATTTTTCGCTGTTACATTAACGAAGCGGTGGAAGTCTGAATATTGTCCACGCTGCCAATTTCAACGTTACGTAAGTTTGTTATAGACGAGACATTACTGTGGGCTATCGACAGTGGCCTATTTAGAACATAACGTCTAGAATAGACCGAAATACATTCTTTCGTAGGATGGGGAGAAACTTTTTGCTTTAGTTTTCTTGATTATTTTATTTGTGTGGGCAATGAAATTAGCAAAATTGCAATTCGCACTTGTTTCACTTTGCTTTGTTAGGCTACTGTAGCAGAGTAGAAGCACACTCAAGTGTTTCACACAGACAGTCGGATATTTGTTTGACTTGATGTTACAAGGGTTAATTTGTAAACTCATTTCCATGTTCATGGGAATTCATTCGATTGCGTTTATGCTATGTTTATTATCATTATGAATCATTATCAGCCTCATCCCTCCTCACCATTTAGAACCTTCATATTATATCTATCTATACAGTTGATGTCGGAAGTTTACATACGCCTTAGCCAAATACATTTAAACTCACTTTTCCACAATTCCAGACATTTAATCCTAGTAAAAATTCCCTGTCTTAGGTCAATTAAGATCACCACTTTATTTTAATAATGTGAAATGTCAGAATAATAGTAGAGAGAATCATTTATTTCAGTTTTTATTTCTTTCATTACATTCACAGTGGGTCAGAGGTTTACATACACTGAATTAGTATTTGGTAGCATTGCCTTTAAATTGTTTAACTTGGGTCAAACGTTTCAGGTAGCCTTCCACAAGCTGAATTTTGGCCCATTCCTCCTGATAGAGCTGGTGTAACTGAGTCAGGTTTGTAGGCCTCCTTGCTCGCACACGCTTTGTATATAGGATTGAGGTCAGGGCTTTGTCATGGCCACTCCAATACCTCGACTTTGTTGTCTTTAAGCCATTTTGCCACAACTTTGGAAGTATGCTTGGGGTCATTGTCCATTTGGAAGACCCATTTGTGACCAAGATTTAACTTCCTGACTTATGTCTTGATGTTACTTCAATATATGCACATAATTTTCCTTCCTCATGGTGCCATCTATTTTGTGAAGTGCACCAGTCACTCCTGCAACAAAGCACCCCCACACCATGATGTTGCCACCCCCGTGCTTCACGGTTAGGATGGTGTTCTTCGGCTTGCAAGCATCCCCCTTTTCCTCCAAACATAATGATGGTCATTATGGCCAAACAGTTATATTTTTGTTTCATCAGACCAGAGGACATTTCTCCAAAAAGTACGATCTTTGTCCCCATGTACAGTTGCAAACGGTAGTCTGGCTTTTTTATGGCGGTTTTGGAGCAGTGGCTTCTTCCTTGCTGAGCGGCCTTTCAGGTTATGTCGATATAGGACTCATTTTACTGTGGATATAGATACTTTTGTACCTGTTTCCTCCAGCAACTTCACAAGGTCCTTTGCTGTTCTGGGATTGATTTGCACTTTTCACACCAAAGTACGTTCATCTCTAGGAGACAGAACGCGTCTCTTCCTGAGCGGTATGACGGCTGCATGGTCCCATGGTGTTTATACTCGCGTACTATTGTTTGTACAGATGAACGTGGTACCTTCAGGCGTTTGGAAGTTGCTCCCAAGGATGAACCAGACTTGTGGAGGTCTACAATTTTTTTCTGAGGTCTTGGCTGATTTCTTTTGATTTTCCCATGATTTCAAGCAAAGAGGCACTGCGTTTGAAGGTAGGCCTTGAAATACATCCACAGGTACACCTCCACTTGACTCAAATGATGTCAATTAGCCTATCAGAAGCTTCTAAAGCCATGACATAATTTTCTGGAATTTTCCAAGCTGTTTAAAGGCACAGTCAACTTAGTGTATGTAAACTTCTGACCCACTGGAATTGTGATACAATGAATTATAAGTGAAATAATCTGTATGTAAACAATTGTTGGAAAAATTACTCGTGTCATGCACAAAGTAGATGTCCTAACCGACTTGCCAAAACTATAGTTTGTTAACAAGGAATTTGTGGAGTGGTTTTCAAACGAGTTTTCATGACTCCAACCTCAGTGTATGTAAACTTCTGACTTCAACTGTATCTATCTATCTGAAGCATGTTTGTCCTATTTTGAAACGAAGGTTATACGAGTTAAAATAACTATTATTCATATGTCTTTGCAGTGGCCAAAACACTGCTCCACCATTGGTAGAAGAGGATTGCAGTCCAACTTGTGAGTAAGTAGCCTATTCAAGTCTCATCGTCTTTATCAAAATTACCTTATAAAAAGGCTGCAGACAAGCTGTGTTTGCTCTCTCTTTCTCTCTGTCTCTCGCTCTGTCTCTGTCTCTGTCTCTCGCTCTCGCTCTCTTCCTGACATAACCATATTACAGTGTTTTATAGGGCCTGGTTGTACAGTGTTTTATAGTGCCTGGTTATACAGTGTTTGATAGGGCCTGGTTATATAGTGTTTTATAGGGCCTGGTTATATAGTGTTTGATAGGGCCTGGTTATATAGTGTTTGATAGGGCCTGGTTATATAGTGTTTTATAGGGCCTGGTTGTACAGTGTTTGATAGGGCCTGGTTATATAGTGTTTTATAGGGCCTGGTTGTACAGTGTTTTATAGGGCCTGGTTGTACAGTGTTTGATAGGGCCTGGTTATATAGTGTTTGATAGGGCTTGGTTATACAGTGTTTTATAGGGCCTGGTTATACAGTGTTTGATAGGGCCTGGTTATATAGTGTTTTATAGGGCCTGGTTGTACAGTGTTTGATAGGGCCTGGTTATATAGTGTTTTATAGGGCCTGGTTATACAGTGTTTTATAGGGCTTGGTTGTACAGTGTTTTATAGGGCCTGGTTATACAGTGTTTGATAGGGCCTGGTTATATAGTGTTTTATAGGGCCTGGTTATATAGTGTTTTATAGGGCCTGGTTATATAGTGTTTTATAGGGCCTGGTTATATAGTGTTTTATAGGGCCTGGTTATATAGTGTTTTATAGGGCCTGGTTATACAGTGTTTGATAGGGCCTGGTTGTACAGTGTTTGATAGGGCCTGGTTATGTAGTGTTTGATAGGGCCTGGTTATACAGTGTTTTATAGGGCCTGGTTATACAGTGTTTGATAGGGCCTGGTTATACAGTGTTTGATAGGGCTTGGTTATACAGTGTTTTATAGGGCTTGGTTATACAGTGTTTTATAGGGCCTGGTTATACAGTGTTTTATAGGGCCTGGTTATGTAGTGTTTTATAGGGCCTGGTTATACAGTGTTTTATAGGGCCTGGTTATACAGTGTTTGATAGGGCCTGGTTATATAGTGTTTTATAGGGCTTGGTTATACAGTGTTTTATAGGGCCTGGTTATGTAGTGTTTTATAGGGCCTGGTTATACAGTGTTTTATAGGGCTTGGTTATACAGTGTTTTATAGGGCTTGGTTATACAGTGTTTTATAGGGCTTGGTTATACAGTGTTTGATAGGGCCTGGTTATATAGTGTTTTATAGGGCTTGGTTATACAGTGTTTGATAGGGCCTGGTTATATAGTGTTTTATAGGGCTTGGTTATACAGTGTTTGATAGGGCCTGGTTATATAGTGTTTTATAGGGCTTGGTTATACAGTGTTTTATAGGGCCTGGTTATATAGTGTTTTATAGGGCTTGGTTATACAGTGTTTTATAGGGCTGTTAGGGTTCCATCAGGGAAACAAACTGCCTGGTGCAGTAGTACATCTTGGAAATGTTCTCAGTCACTGGCTGTGTCTGAAATGGTACCCTATACCCTATATAGTTCACTACTTTTGACCAGGGCCCATAGGGTGTTCCATACAGAGGTAAAACATTTTTTTTTAATCAAATAACAGGGTGGCTAGATTGAAGAAGCTATATAAATAAAATATATTTAGATTTGTTTGACTTTTCTTTTTTTTTTTTTTTGGTTACTACATGTTTCCATATGTGTTATTTCATAGTGTTGATATCTTCACTATTATTCTACAATGTAAAAAATAAAAACCCTTGAATGAGTAGGTGTGTCCAAACTTTGGACTGGTACTGTACATATAGGTAGGGGTAAAGTGACTAGGCAATCAGTAGAAGTAATAAACAGAGTTAGCAGCAGAGTGTGAAAGGGTGTCTGTGTGTGTTGCAGTGTCAGGGTTATATGTGTGAGTGTGTGGTTAGAGTCCAGTGAGTGTACGTCGAGCCTGTGCAAGAGAGTCAGTGACAATAATATGAATAAAATAAGGGGGTCAATGTAAATAGTGCGGGTGGCCATTTTGATTAACTGTTCAGCAGTCTAATGGGTTGAGGGTAGAAGCTGTTCAGGAGCCTTTTGGTACCAGACTTGGCGCTCCGGTACCGCTTGCCGTGCTGTAGCAGAGAGAACAGTCTATGACTAGGGTGGCCTGGATGGCAGGAGGCTCAGCTCCAGTGATGTACTGGGCCGTACGCACTACCTTCTGTAGCGCATTGCGACCGGAGACCGAGCAGTTGCCATACCAGGCGGTGATGAAACCAGTAAGGCTGCTCTTGATGGTGCAGCTGTAGAACTGTAGTTCCTTTTATCCAGGTGTGAAAGGGCAGGGTGGAGTGCAATAGAGATTGCATCATCTGTGGATCTGTTGGGGAGGTATGCAAATTGGAGTAGGTCTGGGGTTTCTGGGATGGTGTTGATGTGAGCCATGACCAGCCTTTCAAAGCATTTCATGGCTACAGATGGGAGTGCTACAGGGCGGTAGTCATTTAGGCAGGTTACCTTGGAGTTCTTGGGCACAGGGACTATGTTGGTCTGCTTTAAACCTGTAGGTATTACAGATTGGGTCAGGGAGAGGTAGAAAATGTTATTAATGACACTTACTAGCTGGCTTGATTGGTTCGTCGGAGGGCGTAGCAGGATTTCTTATAAGCGTTCCAGATTAGTGTCAAGCTCCTTGAAAGCTTTAGCTCACTGCAGCTGTTGCTTGTAATCCATGGCTTCTGGTTGGGATATGTACGTACGGTCACTGTGGGGACGACGAGGTCATTGCTCTTGTTAATGAAGCCAGCGACTGATGTGCTAACCTCAATGTTATTGGATGAATCCCAGAACATATTCCAGTCTGTGCTAGCAAAACAGTCCTGTAGCTTAGCAACCACTTCATCTGACCGCACTTTGGTATTGAGCGTGTCACTGGTCCTTCCTGTTTGACTTTTTGCTTGTAAGCAAGAATCAGGAGGATAGAGTTAAGGTCAGATTTGCCAAATGTAGGGAACTATATAGGGTGGGAACTGTGGACGGGATTTTTCAATTAAGTATTTGTTGTCATTCAACAAGAGATGACTAGTTTTCATACAAATTTGTTCACTTGAAAAATTATGCAACATACATTTCAGTTAGATGTAAATTTGCTTGACTAAGATTTCTTTGGCAAAAACGTTGAAACTCATGACAGATTTCTTGATTTATTTTAGATTAATTTGGGCTATTTTAAGGAAATGTACTGGCTGTGGTGGCTCAAGAGGGACAAACAACAGTAAAGTTTTGGCATTTAAAAAAAAATTCAAGCGAAGGTCTTTAGGGAATATGCGTGCACAGATGTTCGATTCACCTAGCCGAGTTCTGCTAGGAGCAAACCCGAACGCCTTTAGTCTGGTTAGATTTGTCATTATATCTGATAACATTTCATATCAGTGGACCTGACACTTATATGGCCTGGTCTGAATGCAGTGGAGACACACAGGGAGGGGGACATTCTCTTTGGACCCGCACACGTTCAGCATGTGAGTGTAACGGATGTGAAATGGCTAGCTAGTTAGCGGGTACGCGCTAGTAGCGTTTCAATCAGTTACGTCACTTTCTCTGAAACCTATTAGTAGTGTTGCCCCTTGCTCGGCAAGGGCCGTGGCTTTTGTGGAGCGATGGCTAACGACGCTTCGTGGGTGACTGTTGTTGATGTGTGCAGAGGGTCCCTGGTTCGCGCCCGTGTCGGGGCGAGGGGACGTACTAAAGTTATACTATTACATGAGCCAAGCCGAGCTTATTGTGTGCCCCAAAAGACCAAGAGGGACCTAGTGGAAAAACAGTTGTTACAGTAGGTTCTAAATAAACAGAGTAAAAAAAACTCACGGACGCTTAATCAAGCTCCAACCAAGTTTATTCACCCACTGGGTCATACAGCTGCATAAGACAACGAACATATTCACACAAGCGCTGGTATTTAACCCTTTCTCCAATGCTGAGCCTCCTCCTGACACATCTGAACAGCCAATAATATACCTCTGTTGCTATCCAGCAGATTAGTGATATACATTCTTCCTCACTTCATCTAACCTGACCTCTGCCCAAATTCCTCACTCCTCCCACAACTCACGGCTGTCATGGTGACTGGTACCAGACTGTGTCTCTTCTCCTCCCATAGGATCCCTGATGGTTAACAATAACACATCCTGACATAATGTAAACGTTATACATTATCCTCTCCCCCTCAGTGAAATTAATAAGTATATTTCAAAGGTTAAGAAATCAGAACCCATCACAGTAATAGACAGGCTCATGCTCCTCTTCGTTTTTTAAGTAACTTATTTGACTGTAATAGGTTCCTACAACCCACTCCTGTCTATGGAGTAACTAATATTGGTAGATCTCTATACGATTGTGTCATTGTGTCTATATAGGCCAGAGGTGACTGGTTGTCTCTACTTTGCCTGTCTGCCTGCCTGCCTACTTACAGCACCTGCCTGCCTACTTACAGTACCTGCCTGCCTACCTGCCTGCCTGCCTACTTACAGTACCTGCCTGCCTGCCTGCCTACTTACAGTGCCTGCCTGCCTGCCTACTTACAGTACCTGCCTGCCTACCTGCCTGCCTGCCTACTTACAGTACCTGCCTGCCTGCCTGCCTACTTACAGTGCCTGCCTGCCTGCCTACTTACAGTACCTGCCTGCCTGCCTGCCTGCCTACTTACAGTACCTGCCTGCCAGCCTACTTACAGTACCTGCCTGCCTACTTACAGTACCTGCCTGACTGCCTACTTACAGTACCTGCCTGCCTACTTACAGTACCCACCTGTCTACCTGCCTGCCTACTTAGTTTCTACCTGCCTACTTATAGTACCTGCCTGCCTGCCTACTTACAGTACCTGCCTGCCTGTCTGCCTGCCTACTTACAGTACCTGCCTGCCTGCCTGTCTGCCTGCCTACTTACAGTACCTGCCTGCCTGCCTGTCTGCCTGCCTGCCTACTTACAGTACCTGCCTGCCTGTCTGCATACTTACAGTACCTACCAACCTACCTACCTGCCTGCCAACTTACAGTACCTGCCTGCCTGCCTACTTACAGTACCTGCCTGCCTGTCTGCATACTTACAGTACCTACCTACCTACCTACCTACCTACCTGCCTACTTACAGTACCTACCTGACTGCCTGCCCGGGCTCATCCGTGGGATGGTTTCCACGTAAATGGAACACTGCTATGGTTTATCTGCACCCTCCCTAGTCATAGACTGTTCTCTCTGCTACCGCACAGCAAGTGGTACCGGAGCGCCAAGTCTAGGTCCAAAAGGCTTCTTAACAGCTTCTACGCCCAAGCTATAAGACTCCTGAACAGATAATCAAATGGCTACCTGGACTATTTGCATTGACCCCCCCCCCCCCCCCATTTTACGCTGCTGCTACTCTCTGTTTATTATCTATGCATAGTCACTTTACCACTACCACATGTACAATTTACCTTGACTAACCTGTCCCCCCACACATTGACTCTGTACCGGTACCCCCTGTATATAGCCTCCACATTGACTCTGTACCGGTACTTCCTGTATATAGCCTCCACATTGACTCTGTACCGGTACTTCCTGTATATAGCCTCCACATTGACTCTGTACCGGTACCCCCTGTATATAGCCTCGTTACTGTTATTTTATTGTTGCTCTTTAATTATACATTTTTCCATTTGTATTTATTTTTAACTTCAGATTCTTTTAGTAAATACTTTCTTAACTCTTATTTTTCTTTACTGCACTGTTTAAGGGCTTGTAAGTAAGCATTTCACTGTAAGGTCTACAGCTGTTGTATTCAGAATTTCACTGTCAGGTCTACACCTGTTGTAGTCAGCATTTCACAGCAAGGTCTCCACCTGTTGTATTCAGCATTTCACAGCAAGGTCTACACCTGTTGTATTCAGCATTTCACAGCAAGGTCTACACCTGTTGTATTCAGCATTTCACTGTAAGGTCTACAGCTGTTGTATTCAGCATTTCACAGCAAGGTCTACACCTGTTGTATTCAGCATTTCCCTGTAAGGTCTACTACACCTGTTGTATTCATCATTTCACTGTAAGGTCTACACCTGTTGTAGTCAGCATTTCACTGTCAGGTCTACAGCTGTTGTATTCAGCATTTCACAGCAAGGTCTACAGCTGTTGTATTCATCATTTCACAGCAAGGTCTACAGCTGTTGTATTCAGCATTTCACAGCAAGGTCTACAGCTGTTGTATTCAGCATTTCACAGCAAGGTCTACAGCTGTTGTATTCAGCATTTCACAGCAAGGTCTACAGCTGTTGTATTCGGCGCATGTGACAAATAACATTTTATTTTATTTTTTGAATTTGATTAAGGGAGAGGGTTGGCAAGCAGCACGGATTTCTCTTGCTCTCTCTGGGTTTATTTTAAGTAGAAATGCCTTTCTCTCTGGAGAGAGGGGATAGCCAAGCCTGCTCCCTCCCCGACACTAGACTCATTGCAGCTAGCCATGCCACAACTAGACCTAGCTAGCAGCTAGCCATGCCACAACTAGACCTAGCTAACAGCTAGCCATGCAACAACTAGACCTAGCTGACAGCTAGCTATGCCACAACTAGACCTAGCTAGCAGCTAGCCATGCAACAACTAGACCTAGCTGACAGCTAGCCATAAAACAACTAGACCTAGCTAACAGCTAGCCATGCCACAACTAGACCTAGCTAACCATGCCACAACTAGACCTAGCTAACCATGCCACAACTAGACCTAGCTAGCAGCTAGCCATAAAACAACTAGACCTAGCTAACAGCTAGCCATGCCACAACTAGACCTAGCTAGCCATGCCACAACTAGACCTAGCTAGCAGCTAGCCATGCAACAACTAGACCTAGCTGACAGCTAGCCATGCCACAACTAGACCTAGCTAGCAGCTAGCCATGCCACAACTAGACCTAGCTAACAGCTAGCCATGCAACAACTAGACCTAGCTGACAGCTAGCTATGCCACAACTAGACCTAGCTAGCAGCTAGCCATGCAACAACTAGACCTAGCTGACAGCTAGCCATAAAACAACTAGACCTAGCTAACAGCTAGCCATGCCACAACTAGACCTAGCTAACCATGCCACAACTAGACCTAGCTAACCATGCCACAACTAGACCTAGCTAGCAGCTAGCCATAAAACAACTAGACCTAGCTAACAGCTAGCCATGCCACAACTAGACCTAGCTAGCCATGCCACAACTAGACCTAGCTAGCAGCTAGCCATGCAACAACTAGACCTAGCTGACAGCTAGCCATGCCACAACTATACCTAGCTAGCAGCTAGCCATGCCACAACTAGACCTAGCTAGCCATGCCACAACTAGACCTAGCTAGCAGCTAGCCATGCCACAACTAGACCTAGCTAGCAGCTAGCATGCAACAACTAGACCTAGCTGACAGCTAGCCATAAAACAACTAGACCTAGCTAACAGCTAGCCATGCCACAACTAGACCTAGCTAGCCATGCCACAACTAGACCTAGCTAGCAGCTAGCCATGCCACAACTAGACCTAGCTGACAGCTAGCCATGCCACAACTATACCTAGCTAGCAGCTAGCCATGCCACAACTAGACCTAGCTAGCCATGCCACAACTAGACCTAGCTAGCAGCTAGCCATGCAACAACTAGACCTAGCTGACAGCTAGCCATAAAACAACTAGACCTAGCTAACAGCTAGCCATGCCACAACTAGACCTAGCTAGCCATGCCACAACTAGACCTAGCTAGCAGCTAGCCATGCCACAACTAGACCTAGCTGACAGCTAGCCATGCCACAACTATACCTAGCTAGCAGCTAGCCATGCCACAACTAGACCTAGCTAGCCATGCCACAACTAGACCTAGCTAGCAGCTAGCCATGCCACAACTAGACCTAGCTAGCAGGCAGGAGGCGACTCACTTACGACTCATGAATACTGTAGGAGTAGTATAGGACTGTCCCAAAATGGCACCCAATTCCCTTTATAGTGCACTACTTTTGACCAGGGAATAGGGTTCCGTTTGGGATGCATGCTCTAGGAGTGAGTTGGAGCTCTACTCGACCCCTGACTAGTGTTTTCTAAGTCAATCCACGTGGTATGTATAAACATTGTATCATAGGGTGCTTCCGAAATGGCATCCTATTCCCTATGGGCCCTGGTCTAAAGTAGTGCCCTATATAGGGATCAGGGTGCCATATATCCCTGGTCTAAAGTAGTGCACTATATAGTGGAACAGAATCTTTAATAGAAAAAAGAAATGAAAGAGACAACCGAGACGGCAAGAGACAGAAAGCCATTGAGCGGTAATGAAACGTCCTGAGACAGCAACAACACTTCTAGAACTATATCCAGATTTCACAATTCCTTTGTGTCAACAATACAGTACCTGCTTCTGTTTCGTAGTGCTATAACCTGGTCCAAATTGTACTCTATTCCCTATATAGTGCACTACTTTTGATCAGGGCCCATAGGGAATAGGGTGCCATTTCGGGACACGCACTATGAGTTCTGTTTTTTCGCAACTGACCACACCATTATGCAGTCTCAGTCCTCTGTGGTTTAGTCGTGTGTGTGTGTGTGTGTGTGTGTGTGTGAGATGTGTGTGTGTGTGTGTGTGTGTGTGAGAGATGTGTGTGTGAGAGAGATGTGTGTGTGAGAGAGATGTGTGTGTGAGAGAGATGTGTGTGTGAGAGAGATGTGTGTGTGAGAGAGATGTGTGTGTGAGAGAGATGTGTGTGTGAGAGAGATGTGTGTGTGAGAGAGATATGTGTGTGAGAGAGATATGTGTGTGAGAGAGATATGTGTGTGAGAGAGATGTGTGTGTGTGAGAGATGTGTGTGTGAGAGAGATGTGTGTGTGAGAGAGATGTGTGTGTGAGAGAGATATGTGTATGAGAGATGTGGGGAGGACAGTCTAGATTAGGAAATATTAGAGACTAATTATGAAAACATCATGGAATCCTCCTTGGCCAGAGTTACATAATCGACTGATTGCTTAAACAGAGTGAGAGAGAGAGAGACGGCATTACATCTGGCTGGGGTTTTTGGCCAATGTGTTCATGTCAAGCATTGCTCAAATTGTCTTAGGTTATGTTGTATAGACCTACGGGGAACTTCATACAGTCAGGTGGCTGTTTATCTTGTACTGCAGCGGCTGCGATCTCATTACTCCATACCTGAATGTAGCTATTCACGCAAGTCTGGTTATGGGTGTATCTGACCAAGCCAATTGAGATGAGTGTAAACCACTGGTTTTTGTCAGTCTTCTCCACTCCTAGACCATCCCACAGATATTATGTCAGTGTCTGTAGAGAGAGAGACATGGGGACAATTGGGAAAAGACTCAGCCACTGATAATCATATGGCCCAGTGCTTTGCCGTAGTCAGGACTTGACTGGAAAATTAATTGCAATGATGCTTGGACTGCGTTCCAAATGTCACATTATTCTCTACATGGTTTAGTACTTATAGGACCCATAGGACTCTGGTCAAATGTAGTGCACTACTTATAGGACCCATAGGACTCTGGTCAAATGTAGTGCACTACTTATAGGACCCATAGGACTCTGGTCAAATGTAGTGCACTACTTATAGGA
Source organism: Salvelinus fontinalis (assembly GCF_029448725.1). NCBI lineage: Eukaryota > Metazoa > Chordata > Actinopteri > Salmoniformes > Salmonidae > Salvelinus > Salvelinus fontinalis. Next base: position 40,087,400 of record NC_074691.1, on the reverse strand, counting down.
CCCATAGGACTCTGGTCAAACGTAGTGCACTACTTATAGGACCCATAGGACCCTGGTCAAACGTAGTGCACTACTTATAGGACCCATTGGACCCTGGTCAAACGTAGTGCACTACTTATAGGACCCATAGGACTCTGGTCAAACGTAGTGCACTACTTATAGGACCCTGGTCAAACGCAGTGCACTACTTATAGGACCCATTGGACCCTGGTCAAACGTAGTGCACTACTTATAGGACCCATAGGACTCTGGTCAAACGTAGTGCACTACTTATAGGACCCATAGGACTCTGGTCAAACGTAGTGCACTACTTATAGGACTCTGGTCAAACGTAGTGCACTACTTATAGGACCCATAGGACTCTGGTCAAACGTAGTGCACTACTTATAGGACCCATAGGACTCTGGTCAAACGCAGTGCACTACTAATAGGACCCATAGGACCCTGGTCAAACGTAGTGCACTACTTATAGGACTCTGGTCAAACGTAGTGCACTACTTATAGGACCCATAGGACTCTGGTCAAATGTAGTGCACTACTTATAGGACCCATAGGACCCTGGTCAAACGTAGTGCACTACTTATAGGACTCTGGTCAAACGTAGTGCACTACTTATAGGACTCTGGTCAAACGTAGTGCACTACTTATAGGACTCTGGTCAAACGTAGTGCACTACTTATAGGACCCATAGGACTCTGGTCAAACGTAGTGCACTACTTATAAGACCCTGGTCAAACGTAGTGCACTACTTATAGGACCCATAGGACCCTGGTCAAACGTAGTGCACTACTTATAGGACCCATAGGACCCTGGTTAAACGTAGTGCACTACTTATAGGACCCATAGGACTCTGGTCAAACGTAGTGCACTACTTATAGGACCCATTGGACCCTGGTCAAACGTAGTGCACTACTTATAGGACCCATAGGACCCTGGTCAAACGTAGTGCACTACTTATAGGACTCTGGTCAAACGTAGTGCACTACTTATAGGACCCATTGGACCCTGGTCAAACGTAGTGCACTACTTATAGGACTCTGGTCAAACGTAGTGCACTACTTATAGGACCCATAGGACTCTGGTCAAACGTAGTGCACTACTTATAGGACCCATAGGACCCTGGTCAAACGTAGTGCACTACTTATAGGACTCTGGTCAAACGTAGTGCACTACTTATAGGACTCTGGTCAAACGTAGTGCACTACTTATAGGACCCATAGGACCCTGGTCAAACGTAGTGCACTACTTATAGGACCTATAGGACCCTGGTCAAACGTAGTGCACTACTTATAGGACCCATAGGACCCTGGTCAAACGTAGTGCACTACTTATAGGACCTATAGGACCCTGGTCAAACGTAGTGCACTACTTATAGGACCCATAGGACTCTGGTCAAACGTAGTGCACTACTTATAGGACTCTGGTCAAACGTAGTGCACTACTTATAGGACTCTGGTCAAACGTAGTGCACTACTTATAGGACTCTGGTCAAACGTAGTGCACTACTTATAGGACCCATAGGACTCTGGTCAAACGTAGTGCACTACTTATAGGACCTATAGGACTCTGGTCAAACGTAGTGCACTACTTATAGGACCCATAGGACTCTGGTCAAACGTAGTGCACTACTTATAGGACCCATAGGACTCTGGTCAAACGTAGTGCACTACTTATAGGACCCATAGGACTCTGGTCAAACGTAGTGCACTACTTGTAGGACCCATAAGACCCTGGTCAAACGTAGTGCACTACTTATAGGACCCATAGGACTCTGGTCAAACGTAGTGCACTACTTATAGGACCCATAGGACTCTGGTCAAACGTATTGCACTACTTATAGGACCCATAGGACCCTGGTCAAACGTAGTGCACTACTTATAGGACTCTGGTCAAACGTAGTGCACTACTTATAGGACCCATAGGACTCTGGTCAAACGTAGTGCACTACTTATAGGACCCATAGGACTCTGGTCAAACGTAGTGCACTACTTATAGGACCCATAGGACCCTGGTCAAACGTAGTGCACTACTTATAGGACCCATAGGACTCTGGTCAAACGTAGTGCACTACTTATAGGACCCATTGGACCCTGGTCAAATGTAGTGCACTACTTATAGGACTCATAGGACTCTGGTCAAATGTAGTGCACTACTTATAGGACTCTGGTCAAACGTAGTGCACTACTTATAGGACCCATAGGACCCTGGTCAAACGTAGTGCACTACTTATAGGACCCATAGGACTCTGGTCAAACGTAGTGCACTACTCATAGGACCCATAGGACCCTGGTCAAACGTAGTGCACTACTTATAGGACTCTGGTCAAACGTAGTGCACTACTTATAGGACCCATAGGACTCTGGTCAAACGTAGTGCACTACTTATAGGACCCATAGGACTCTGGTCAAATGTAGTGCACTACTTATAGGACCCATAGGACTCTGGTCAAACGTAGTGCACTACTTATAGGACTCTGGTCAAACGTAGTGCACTACTTATAGGACCCATAGGACCCTGGTCAAACGTAGTGCACTACTTATAGGACCCATAGGACTCTGGTCAAACGTAGTGCACTACTCATAGGACCCATAGGACCCTGGTCAAACGTAGTGCACTACTTATAGGACTCTGGTCAAACGTAGTGCACTACTTATAGGACCCATAGGACTCTGGTCAAACGTAGTGCACTACTTATAGGACCCATAGGACTCTGGTCAAATGTAGTGCACTACTTATAGGACCCATAGGACTCTGGTCAAACGTAGTGCACTACTTATAGGACCCATAGGACTCTGGTCAAACGTAGTGCACTACTTATAGGACTCTGGTCAAACGTAGTGCACTACTTATAGGACTCTGGTCAAACGTAGTGCACTACTTATAGGACTCTGGTCAAATGTAGTGCACTACTTATAGGACTCTGGTCAAACGTAGTGCACTACTTAGGTAATAGGATTGTATTTGGGATGAAGTTCTTCTCTTGGATATTAACCACATCCTGTAGTCTCTTACATCATGTGATCATCTGCATTTTCACTCATATGAATACCAAATCCTCTACCTCCCTGCCACAGAGCCAGGCTAACGAATACCAAACCCTCTACCTCCCTGCCACAGAGCCAGGCTAACGAATACCAAACCCTCTACCTCCCTGCCACAGAGCCAGGCTAACGAATACCAAACCCTCTACCTCCCTGCCACAGAGCCAGGCTAACGAATACCAAACCCTCTACCTCCCTGCCACAGAGCCAGGCTAACGATGACCAAACCCTCTACCTCCCTGCCACAGAGCCAGGCTAACGAATACCAAACCCTCTACCTCCCTGCCACAGAGCCAGGCTAACGATGACCAAACCCTCTACCTCCCTGCCACAGAGCCAGGCTAACGCATACCAAACCCTCTACCTCCCTGCCACAGAGCCAGGCTAACGATGACCAAACCCTCTACCTCCCTGCCACAGAGCCAGGCTAACGAATACCAAACCCTCTACCTCCCTGCCACAGAGCCAGGCTAACGATGACCAAACCCTCTACCTGCCTGCCACAGAGCCAGGCTAACGCATACCAAACCCTCTACCTCCCTGCCACAGAGCCAGGCTAACGCATACCAAACCCTCTACCTCCCTGCCACAGAGCCAGGCTAACGAATACCAAACCCTCTACCTCCCTGCCACAGAGCCAGGCTAACGAATACCAAACCCTCTACCTCCCTGCCACAGAGCCAGGCTAACGCATACCAAACCCTCTACCTCCCTGACACAGAGCCAGGCTAACGAATACCAAACCCTCTACCTCCCTGCCACAGAGCCAGGCTAACGATGACCAAACCCTCTACCTCCCTGCCACAGAGCCAGGCTAACGAATACCAAACCCTCTACCTCCCTGCCACAGAGCCAGGCTAACGAATACCAAACCCTCTACCTCCCTGCCACAGAGCCAGGCTGACATTTGGCTAATGATAGCTAGCTCATGATCGTAACCTAAAGGACTCATTGAGTAGATTTACATGCACAGTAATAATTTGATATTAAACTAATTGAAGGCAGTAGGCTGAGTATGGCATTAGTCATGTAAACACCTTACTCTGCTTATCTTAATCTGCGTAAGGACATAATCCAGGGAAGCATACGCCGATTGTTTAGAAAAGCAGCTGCTTTAATCTTTCAAATTATTAGCATATGTAAAAACCTTAATCGGTGTATTTGATCTGCAGCATGTGCCATCAAATCAAATGTTATTTCACATGCGTCGAATACAGTGAAATGCTTACTTACATGCTTACTTACTTGCTTACTTATCTACAATGCAGATAAATAAAAAATACAATAATTTTTTTAAAAATAAGAATAAGAAATAAAAGTAACAAATAATTAAAGAGCAGCAGTAAAATAACCCGTAGCGAGGCTATATACAGGGGGCACCGGTACAGAGTCGATGTGCAGGGGCACCGATTGGTCGAGGAGCGGGGGCACCGGTACAGAGTCGATGTGCAGGGGCACTGGTTAGTCGAGGAGCGGGGGCACCGATTGGTCGAGGAGCCTCCCAGCTGAATGGAGCGTCGTAGTAGAAGTCGTTTTCTTCCCAAATTCTTCCCAAAAATAACATGTTCGCTGTGGTAGAACATTTATTTTCTACATTTATCAGAGTGCCATCAGGTAGTGTCCATGGAAACAGGATCGGGTAGCCTGATTTCAGATGTGTCCATGGAAACAGGATCAGGTAGCCTGATTTCAGATGTGTCCATGGAAACAGGATCAGGTAGCCTGATTTCAGATGTGTCCATGGAAACAGGATCAGGTAGCCTGATTTCAGATGTGTCCATGGAAACAGGATCGGGTAGCCTGATTTCAGATGTGTCCATGGAAACAGGATCGGGTAGCCTGATTTCAGATGTGTCCATGGAAACAGGATCAGGTAGCCTGATTTCAGATGTGTCCATGGAAACAGGATCAGGTAGTCTGATTTCAGATGTGTCCATGGAAACAGGATCAGGTAGCCTGATTTCAGATGTGTCCATAGAAACAGGATCGGGTAGCCTGATTTCAGATGTATCCATGGAAACAGGATCAGGTAGCCTGATTTCAGATGTGTCCATGGAAACAGGATCAGGTAGCCTGATTTCAGATCAGGATCATTAGGGGAATTGTTCTTCCTGCGAAGCATTTAAATGTTTTAATCAAACTATTATATTAATCTGACTATCCACAATAATCACATTATTGTATGCATATACCCACACTCACTGACCATGTTGTTGAGGTACTGTTCTCTCTTCATCGATATAGCCTGGTCCCAGATCTGTTTGTGCTGTCCTGCCAACTCATGCATGTCAATTACCATAGGAGTTTGAAAGAGAGCACAAATAGATCTGGGACCAGACTACCATTGGTAATGACTGGTGGGGATGGGAATGTTTAGTCACCACGTCTTCGATGTGGTTTTGAGACGCAAGTTTCTCAACATCGGGCAAAGACAGGTTACATGCAGCATGCTCATAAAGCCTGATCAAACCGGGAGCAGAAAATAAGGAGAAATGAAAGCTGTGGGCTGAGTTCCTGTTTTCTGTTCACAACGTGCTCTTCTCACATGTTTTTCCTCTGAGTTGAACGACCCAAGATGAACCACAACAGAGCAGAGTACAACACGGCCCTGGACAGCACCATAACATACCACATCACCATAACGTACCACATCACAGCACCATAACGTACCACATCACAGCACCATAACGTACCACATCACAACACCAGAACGTACCACATCACAGCACCATAACGTACCACAGCACCATAACGTACCACATCACAGCACCATAACGTACCACATCACAGCACCATAACGTACCACATCACAGCACCATAACGTACCACATCACAGCACCATAACGTACCACATCACAGCACCATAACGTACCACATCACAGCACCATAACGTACCACATCACAGCACCATAACGTACCACATCACAGCACCATAACGTACCACATCACAGCACCATAACGTACCACATCACCATAACGTACCACATCACAGCACCATAACGTACCACATCACAGCACCATAACGTACCACATCACCATAACGTACCACATCACAGCACCATAACGTACCACATCACAGCACCATAACGTACCACATCACAGCACCATAACATACCACATCACCATAACGTACCACATCACAGCACCATAACGTACCACATCACAGCACCATAACGTACCACATCACAGCACCATAACGTACCACATCACAGCACCATAACGTACCACATCACAGCACCATAACGTACCACATCACAGCACCATAACGTACCACATCACAGCACCATAACGTACCACATCACAGCACCATAACGTACCACATCACAGCACCATAACGTACCACATCACAGCACCATAACGTACCACATCACAGCACCATAACGTACCACATCACAGCACCATAACGTACCACATCACAGCACCATAACGTACCACATCACAGCACCATAACGTACCACATCACCATAACGTACCACATCACAGCACCATAACGTACCACATCACAGCACCATAACGTACCACATCACAGCACCATAACATACCACATCACCATAACGTACCACATCACAGCACCATAACGTACCACATCACAGCACCATAACGTACCACATCACCATAACGTACCACATCACAGCACCATAACGTACCACATCACAGCACCATAACGTACCACATCACAGCACCATAACGTACCACATCACCATAACGTACCACATCACAGCACCATAACATACCACATCACCATAACGTACCACATCACAGCACCATAACGTACCACATCACAGCACCATAACGTACCACATCACAGCACCATAACGTACCACATCACCATAACGTACCACATCACAGCACCACAACGTACCACATCACAGCACCATAACGTACCACATCACAGCACCATAACGTACCACATCACAGCACCATAACGTACCACATCACAGCACCATAACGTACCACATCACAGCACCATAACGTACCACATCACAGCACCATAACGTACCACATCACAGCACCATAACGTACCACATCACAGCACCATAACGTACCACATCACATCACAGCACCATAACGTACCACATCACAGCACCATAACGTACCACATCACAGCACCATAACGTACCACATCACAGCCCTGGACAGCACAGTACCGTACAGTACCTCTGGGCCCTGGACAGCACAGTACCGTACCTCTGGGCCCTGGACAGCACAGTACCGCACAGTACCTCTGGGCCCTGGACAGCACAGTACCGTACCTCTGGGCCCTGGACAGCACAGTACCGTACCGTACCTCTGGGCCCTGGACAGCACAGTACCGTACAGTACCTCTGGGCCCTGGACAGCACAGTACCGTACAGTACCTCTGGGCCCTGGACAGCACAGTACCGTACAGTACCTCTGGGCCCTGGACAGCACAGTACCGTACAGTACCTCTGGGCCCTGGACAGCACAGTACCGTACAGTACCTCTGGGCCCTGGACAGCACAGTACCGTACAGTACCTCTGGGCCCTGGACAGCACAGTACCGTACAGTACCTCTGGGCCCTGGACAGCACAGTACCGTACAGTACCTCTGGGCCCTGGACAGCACAGTACCGTACCGTACCTCTGGGCCCTGGACAGCACAGTACCGTACAGTACCTCTGGGCCCTGGACAGCACAGTACCGTACAGTACCTCTGGGCCCTGGCCTTTAGGAGTCCACTTTTGTGCCGTCTATCCTAACTGTCCGATCCCTCCAAAGTCAAAAGAATGAGGGTTTGTGTAAGGTTGGCCTAACTGTCCTTGTGTAGATTGAAGGACAATTCCATGGTAACGGAGTTACGCTGTATACTAAACGAAACCATTTGATTTCAAAAGTTTAACAACCTGTAGAACTCTATGCACCAGAACTACTTTATCCATTTCCACAGAATATTTTTTTTTATTACAAAAAACACATTTACAGGAAGAACTGTTGCAGATACAAAGTTTGGTGACAGAATAAAACTGAGGAAGATTTTACTAACTCTACTAACTAATCCTAATAACGAACTAATGCTAATAACTAACTAATGCTAATAGCGAACTAATGCTAATAACTAACTAATACTAACTCTATCACCAAACTTTGCATCTGCATATCCAGTATTTTAATTACAAGTTTTACTTTTATTTTGTGTGTAAATTGTTCAAAGTAATCATTGTGCATAGAGTATGGTTTGTTAAACTTAGAAATCTATGGTTTTTGTTTGGCATTCATTTTAAAGTGAGAAATTGGCGTCTCAGTGTAATTCCGTTGATCAAATTCTTCTTCTCCCCAGAGAGTTTTAAGAAAGCCTGGGTCAGAAACTCAACATTACATACTGTAGCATAGTATGACTGACTGAGTGCAGAGGCTGTGTTCCAAATACTACCCTATACCCTTTATAGTGCAATACTATTGACCAGAGCTTTATGTTTTCAAGTAGTGCACTATAGAAGGAATGTCATTTGGGACTCATCCAGGCAGTAATGGAGCCATGGCTCAGGTCTTGAGGAGAGGAGCATCACTATCATTGTTCAATGTCACGATGTTATTCTTTCTCCAGCCCAGAGATAGGTTGGGCTGTTTGCATGTCACTAAGAGTTGTGCAAGATGATATGTGAGGCGAGCAGGCAAATATGCTGAGGCCAAAGAGTGTTGTTCTACAACAAGATACGTTAAAGCGTGTTCTGGATGAGAAGCATGGCTGCTTCAAGTTCCACCCTGTGGCGGGGAACGCCTCTTTTCCCCCTGTGGCGGGGAACGCCTCTTTCCCCCCGGTGGCGGGGAACGCCTCTTTTCCACCCTGTGGCGGGGAACGCCTCTTTTCCACCCTGTGGCGGGGAACGCCTCTTTTCCACCCTGTGGCGGGGAACGCCTCTTTTCCACCCTGTGGCGGGGAACGCCTCTTTTCCCCCTGTGGCGGGGAACGCCTCTTTTCCCCCTGTGGCGGGGAACGCCTCTTTTCCCCCTGTGGCGGGGAACGCCTCTTTTCCCCCTGTGGCGGGGAACGCCTCTTTTCCCCCTGTGGTGGTAGGAGAGGAGTCCCCTGTGATGGTAGGAGAGTCTGGAGCTGCTAGGGTATTGATGATAGGAGAGTGGAACTACATCCCAAATGGCAGCCTATTCCCTTTATAGTGCACTACTTTAGACCAGAGCCCTATGGGTACTTGTCAAAGGTAGGGCACTATGTTGGGAATAGGGTGCCATTTGGGACATAGAGGTTGAATTCCTCAGCCTTGGATTGGAGCAGATAATTGGCCTCAGGAATGGTGCAGGAAATGGACCCATTTTGTCGACCTGAAGACGGATGAAGTATGTGAGTGGAGAAAACCAGGGTTTCCAGACATATATAAATATACACACACACACACACTGGCACATTTGTCTGAGTGCACGCAGACTTATGAACACACACGCAGGCACATTAGACCTACACACAGCCACGGCTCATATGCCATTGGTCTTGGCCATGTGCCAGCTAGCCAGGACCTGCATTGAGTGCAGTTCTAATACATGACATTTCCTCTCCCACCCTGACTGTGCTGTGTGTTTGGCTTCTCCTGAGGCCCTTCAGTCGACTAGGCGGTTCTGTAAAGCAGAAATGCCTGTCCTGCCCTGCTTTGCCCTGTCTTGCTCTATCCTGCCCTGTCCTACCATGCTGTGCTCTGTCCTGCTCTACCCTGTCCTGCCGTGCCCTGCTCTGTGTGACTGTCTTTGTCTGTCTGGGGGTACAGTATATTGGCTGTGTATGGCACTGACTGGCTGTTCTGCTTGACTGCGAGAATACAGAGTGTGTTGCATCATCAAACACTGACCACTAATCCTGGCAAACGTCTGCCCGCCAGCCCGGCGACACAAACTGAGAAAATACGAGAACCCCCCCCCCCCCTTTGAAAAGGGAGTGGTAAAGCCCCTTTTGACCCTCTTGCTTTTAGGAACCACTACTTGCTGCAGAAAATGTACAGTTTAGCTTTCATGTCTTCCGGAGGGGGGGGGTTTCTTGTCTTAACTGTTTCATGTGTAAAACAATCGAGGGTGTTCACAGAAAGAAATGTCTCTGAGGGGGGTTTTCTGGTCTTAACTGTGTGTTCGTTGTTGGAAAGGTTGTTGATCTACCCAGTGGATATTTTTTGGTCCTTTGCCTCAAACCTCCAAACTCTGCAGACAGAGTTAAACATCTTGTTGATCAGTTTGATAAACATCTGGATCTAGTTTGAATGTTTTTATAGTTGGAATTAGTTTCTTGTGTCGTTTTTAATAGTTGGAATTAGTTTCTTGTGTAGTTTTTATAGTCGGAATTAGTTTCTTGTGTAGTTTTTAATAGTTGGAATTAGTTTCTTGTGTAGTTCTTATAGATGGAAGGAGTTTCTTGTGTAGTTTTTAATAGTTGTAAGGAGTAGTTCTGCTGTATGCTAGTTCAGTCTGTACTCTGACACCCTCCGGCCAATGCAGCTCCTCTGTTGTAGAGGTTGTATAATCTCATGTCTCCTATATGAATCAGCCCATAGCCTGTTTAGCGTAGGGATGGGATTCCCTGTGACTGAATAACCTAATTGTTCCATTGGAACAGAAGTGGCTCAGCTCCCTTCCCCAGACAACGTAGCCCTCTTCCGGATTAGGCTCCAATACGCCTTCAGGAAGAAAAGGCCTGCCATAGACCTTGGAGCTGAAGAAAAGGCCTGCCATAGACCTTGGAGCTGAAGAAAAGGCCTGCCATAGACCTTGGAGCTGAAGAAAAGGCCAGCCACAGACCTTGGAGCGGAAGAAAAGGCCAGCCACAGACCTTGAAGCGGAAGAAAAGGCCAGCCACAGACCTTGGAGCGGAAGAAAAGGCCAGCCACAGACCTTGGAGCTGAAGAAAAGGCCAGCCACAGACCTTGGAGCTGAAGAAAAGGCCAGCCACAGACCTTGGAGCTGAAGAAAAGGCCAGCCACAGACCTTGGAGCTGAAGAAAAGGCCAGCCACAGACCTTGGAGCTGTTGCTCACGGTGAAGTTGTCTCGTCGGATGTTGTTCACCCATTTCTTTCGTAGCTCATCGTCGGCAAGGAAAGAGTAGAATGACAGACTGGAGAATTTGAAGACACTAACTAGCTAGCCAATTAATGGAACAGACAACACTACTTATGCTAATAGTACTAATACTACTATTACTAATACTACTAATATTACTATTATATACAAAAATAGAAATAGCGATGCACCAATATTACATTTTTGCCCGATACAGATATCCGATATTTTCCCTGACAAAAAAACCCCGATACCGATAACCGATTCTAGTACAGGTAAATAGTTAACACACATGGACACAGCGGTCTAAGGCACTGCATCTCAGTGCAAGAGGCGTCACTACAGTCCCTGGTTCGAATCCAGGCTGTATCACATCCGGCCGTGATTGGGAGTCCCGTAGGGCGGCACACATTTGGCCCGTCGTCTTCTGCGCTGTCATTGTAAATGAGAATGTGTTCTTAAACTTGCTTGCCTAGTTAAATAAAGATTACACACCATACTGACCAAAAAGTTATTTTGTTGGCGTTTACGTATGTCCTCATTTCCAGAAACATGATCAAAACCGATTTCTTTCTCTTACTTGCTGTGCTGTTTTGTTGTTCAGTTTCAATCTCAACCAGGATTTCTATGGAACGCCGTTTGTCTTTGCATGTCGAAAAAGATACACATAATCTGTTTCAGTAGCTATAGTTAGCTAGCTAACACGACAATCTGTTTCAGTAGCTATAGTTAGCTAGCTAACACGACAATCTGTTTCAGTAGCTATAGTTAGCTAGCTAACACGACAATCTGTTTCAGTAGCTATAGTTAGCTAGCTAACACGACAATCTGTTTCAGTAGCTATAGTTAGCTAGCTAACACGACAATCTGTTTCAGTAGCTATAGTTAGCTAGCTAACTATATAGCTAGGTGTCATCATCTAAAATAACCCTAATTTACAAGACAGTTCTTATTTGATTAATGGTAGTCGGAACCATCTATGTGAAGCTAGCCACAATAAGGATTAGCCACAATAGTGGACTTTGCGGTTAATTCTTCAAAATAAAAGTATTGCATAATTCTACTATTTGTATTCATTTGCATCACTGTCAATGGCATACTTTAAATTTGAAGGCAAATCGCAAATTCCACTATTGTGCCTAATTCTTATTGTGGCTAGCTTCACAACACAACCCGATCCAGTCGAGCATCAAAAGCCAGATGAAGCTAGCTGGCTGTTTATAACGTTAGCTTTGGGCAACAGGGTTAAGTAGTTGGCTAGCTATTTATTTTCAATGAACTGAAGTTCAATTTCAATAGGCGAAAAACAAGTGGCAACCTAGCTAATACTTACTCAAGGTTTCCTAAATCATTGCTAAGAAAATTGAAAATGACTGCAGTTTCTACTGGTCATTGATTTCAGGCTGGTTGTATTGGTGCTAGCTAGGTACTAAGCTAAAGCTAGCTACCCCAGAAGTTGCGGTCAAACAAATAATCAAATCAAACTTTATTTATCACATGCGCCGAATACAACAAGTGTAGACTTTACCGTGAAATGCTTACTTACAAGCTCTTAAACAACAGTGCAGTTCAATAAGAGTTAAAAAAAAAATATTTACCAACTAGACTAAATTAAAAAGTAACACAATAAGAATAACTAATGAGGTTATATACAGGGGTTCGGTACTGAGTCAGTGTGCAGGGGTACAGGTTAGTTGAGGTAATTTGTACATGTGGGTGGGGGTTAAGTGACTAGGCATAGATAACAGTGAGTAGCAGCAGTGTACGAAAGAGGGAGGGGGGGAGGTGTGTCAATCTAAATTGTCCAGAGGCGATTTTATTAATTCTTCAGCAGTTTCATGGCTTGGGGGTAGAAGCTGTTGAGGAGCCTTTTGGTTCTAGACTTGGCGCTCCGGTACCGCTTGCCGTGCGGTAGCAGAGAGAACAGTCTATGACTAGGGTGGCTGGAGTGTCTTGACAATTTTATGGGCCTTCCTCTGACACCGCCTATTATATATGTCCTGGATGGCAGGAAGCTTGTCCCCAGTGATGTACTGGGCCGTTCGCACTACCCTCTGTAGCGCCTTACGGTCAGATGCCAAGCAGTGGCCATACCAGGCAGTGATGCAACCGGTCAGGATGCTCTCGATGGTGCAGCTGTAGAAGCTTTTGAGGATCTGGGGACCCATGCCAAGTCTTTTCAGTCTCCTGAGGGGGAAAGGTTTTGTTGTGCCCTCTTCACAACTGTCTTGGTATGTTTGGACCTTGATAGTTCGTTGGTGATGTGGACACCAAGGAACCTAACTCTCGATCCGCTCCACTACAGCCCCGTCGATGTTAATGGGGGCCTGTTCGGGCCGGCCTGCCACGACCAGCTCCTTTGTCTTGACCACATTGAGGTAGATTGTTGTCCTGGAACCACACTGCCAGTTCTCTGACCTCCCTATAGGCTGTCACATCATTGTCGGTGATCAGGCCTACCACTGTTGTGTCGCCAGCAAACTTAATGATGGTGTTGGAGTCGTGTTTGGCTAAGCAGTCGTGAGTGAACAGGGAATACAGGAGGGGACTAAGTACACACCCCTGAGGGGCCCCAGTGTTAAGGATCAGCGTGGCAGATGTGTTGTTGCCTACTCTTACCACCTGGGGGCGGCCCGTCAGGAAGTCCAGGATCCAGTTGCAGAGGGAGGTGTTTAGTCCCACAGTCCTTAGCTTAGTGATGACCTTCGTGGGCACTATGGTGTTGAACTCTGAGCTGTATTCAATGAACAGCATTCTCACATAGGTGTTCCTTTTGTCCAGGTGTGAAAGGGCAGTGTGGTGTGCGATTGAGATTGCATCATCTGTGGATCTGTTAGGGTGGTATGCGAATTGGAGTGGGTCTAGGGCGTCCGGGAGGATGCTGTTGATGTGAGCTGTGACCAGCCTTTCAAAGCACTTCATGGCTACTGACGTGAGTGACACGGGGCGGTAATCATTTAGGCAGGTTACCGTAGTGTTCTTGGGCATAGGGACTATTGTGGTTTGCTTAAAACATGTAGGTATTACAGACTCGGTCAGAGAGAGGTTGAAAATGTCAGTGGAGACACTAGACAGTTGGTCCACGCATGCTTTGAGTACACGTCCTGGTAATCTGTCTGGCCCCATGGCTTTGTGAATGTTGACCTGTTTAAAGGTTTTGTTCACATCGGCTACCGAGAGATCGTGATCACACAGTCATCAAGAAAAGCTGGTGCTCTCGTGCATGCTTCAGTGTTGCTTGCCTCAAAGCGAGCATAAGCGTCACTGGGCAGCTTGTATCTGTAATTCCCTTTGTAGTCCGTAATGGTTTTCAAGCCCTGCCGCATCCGACGAGCGTCAGAGCCGGTTAGTAGGATTCAGTCTTAATTCTGTATTGACGCTTTGCTTGTTTGATGGTTTGTCTGAGGGCATAGCGGGATTTCTTATAAATCATGCTTTATTACCAACGCGGTATTGTAAACACATCGTCCGTGGCCGGTGTTTGCTTGTTTGCAGACTTTTTTTGTACAGCTTTGACAGTGCTACTGTATCTTTTTTGACACGCGATAGCCAACTTCACCCACGACAGAGAACGGTTGATTGTCGAGGGCAATGAATTCCATTATCTTGGCTTTAATGGATGTCGCCTTTGAGTTATCTCTCTGAAATGTACTTACTCTTTCAAATGACTGCTCAACTTGTTGACTGCTCGATCCACACAGCAGACATTGTGGGCTAGGTTAGGAATGCTGTGTTGCACGTGCAGTGCAACATTTTACGTGGCGTTATTACGTCATGTACCTACGTTAGATACGTGTGGATGGTAGCTTTAACATCGGTGTTAAACTAGACATCGACCGATACCGATGTTGCCATTTTTGGCTAATATCTGCCGATTCTGATATGTTCACCGATTATATTGTGCATCCCTAAAATACAATATTTCTAGCAATGGTAATATGACCAACAGCTAAAAACAGGAGGGAGATGTCTTTAGGCCTGGCTAGGTGTTTAGCCCCGCTGTAGGCCTGGCTAGGTGTTTAGGCCTGCTGTAGGCCTGGCTAGCTGTTTAGCCCTGCTGTAGGCCTGGCTAGGTGATTAGCCCTGCTGTAGGCCTGGCTAGGTGTTTAGCCCTGCTGTAGGCCTGGCTAGGTGATTAGCCCTGCTGTAGGCCTGGCTAGGTGTTTAGCCCTGCTGTAGGCCTGGCTAGGTGTTTAGCCCTGCTGTAGGCCTGGCTAGGTGTTTAGGCCTGCTGTAGGCCTGGCTAGGTGTTTAGCCCTGCTGTAGGCCTGGCTAGGTGTTTAGCCCTGCTGTAGGCCTGGCTAGGTGTTTAGGCCTGCTGTAGGCCTGGCTAGGTGTTTAGCCCTGCTGTAGGCCTGGCTAGGTGTTTAGGCCTGCTGTAGGCCTGGCTAGGTGTTTAGCCCTGCTGTAGGCCTGGCTAGGTGTTTAGGCCTGCTGTAGGCCTGGCTAGGTGTTTAGCCCTGCTGTAGGCCTGGCTAGGTGTTTAGCCCTGCTGTAGGCCTGGCTAGGTGTTTAGCCCTGTTGTAGGCCTGGCTAGGTGTTTAGCCCCGCTGTAGGCCTGGCTAGGTGTTTAGCCCTGCTGTAGGCCTGGCTAGGTGTTTAGCCCCGCTGTAGGCCTGGCTAGGTGTTTAGCCCTGCTGTAGGCCTGGCTAGGTGTTTAGCCCGCTGTAGGCCTGGCTAGGTGTTTAGCCCTGCTGTAGGCCTGGCTAGGTGTTTAGCCCTGTTGTAGGCCTGGCTAGGTGTTTAGCCCTGTTGTAGGCCTGGCTAGGTGTTTAGCCCCGCTGTAGGCCTGGCTAGGTGTTTAGCCCCGCTGTACGCCTGGCTAGGTGTTTAGCCCCGCTGTAGGCCTGGCTAGGTGTTTAGCCCTGCTGTAGGCCTGGCTAGGTGTTTAGGCTTGCCCAGTTGTTTCAGCAATCAGTGATAATGGATGGTATGAGATAAGGAAAGGAAACTAACGTCTATACATTTATAAAATATTTATTCATTCATAATCTCCTGAGAGGAGGAATCAGACAACGGGTAATCGGTATACTGTGCCAACTTGGTCTCGGACCATTTTTCCGACAGTAACTTCCTCACTCAGTCCAAACACAAAAACGCTGTGAGACCAGCTTTTGGCTGGGTGGAGTCACCTAGAATAGGGCTTACATGACTGTTTTTTTTTTTTTTGTAACCTCTTCTCCCGCTGTCTTTCTTTCTTTCTTTCTTTCTTTCTTTCTTTCTTTCTTTCTTTCTTTCTGGCTTTTGTAATAAACGGTTCCGATTATTTTCTTAAGAAAGGAAACCAGCCTACGAGTGTAGTCAGTCAGGAACATGGGGTGTGTTCCAACTGGCACCCTATTCTCTATAGTCCACTACTCTTGACTACTGTCCCTGGTCAAAAGTAGTGCACTATATATGGAATAGGGTGCCCGTTGGGACACATACACTCAGTCAGTTAGTCAGCCCCACCGGCAGCGGGCAGTCAGTTAGTCAGCCCCACCGGCAGCAGGCAGTCAGTTGGTCAGCCCCACCGGCAGCAGGCAGTCAGTTGGTCAGCCCCACCGGCAGCAGGCAGTCAGGCCCACCGGCAGCGGGCAGTCAGTTGGTCAGCCCCACCGGCAGCAGGCAGTCAGTTGGTCAGCCCCACCGGCAGCGGGCAGTCAGTTGGTCAGCCCCACCGGCAGCGGGCAGTCAGTTGGTCAGCCCCACCGGCAGCAGGCAGTCAGCTGGTCAGCCCCACCGGCAGCAGGCAGTCAGCTGGTCAGCCCCACCGGCAGCAGGCAGTCAGCTGGTCAGCCCCACCGGCAGCAGGCAGTCAGCTGGTCAGCCCCACCGGCAGCAGGCAGTCAGCTGGTCAGCCCCACCGGCAGCAGGCAGTCAGTTGGTCAGCCCCACCGGCAGCAGGCAGTCAGCTGGTCAGCCCCACCGGCAGCAGGCAGTCAGTTGGTCAGCCCCACCGGCAGCTGTCCTGTCCTGCTCACCTCACAATCGGTGGTTGAGTTGAGAGGTCGGGGAAATCCCGCTCATCCCCTCATGAAGCGGTGTGCAGCTCTGGGGCTCCACATCCTTTCCAACTGCTCTGCTAAAAACCGTTCTGCGCTCACAGGAAGATGAAAAAATGCTGCTCCAAGTATTGAAACCAAACCATATGATTTGAATTATTTTTTAATATTTTTTTTACCAACAACAGGAAAAGATGACTAAGGAGCACTCATTATTTCAAATAGGCTACATGTCATATTAAACAGCATATAAACACTCTAAATAGGTCAGATAGACAGAAGGGATTTATTATTTCATGGCTATAACAAAGAAATGCATTTGGGAGTGCGACACACTAGGTTGGTAGGGACATAAAGCGCTCAGCATTTAAACAACGTTTTGTTGTATTAAGTCATTATAGTCTATAAATTGTACATGTAGACTGTGATTTACTTAGAATTAAATACAAAATGAAACTAAAAATGCCTTATTAGGCTCCATCTACAGTGCCTTTTGAATTCCTTTTTAGAAACACGAGTTCGGCCTGTGGCTTCAGGCTCAGACGACGGCATCTGGAGAGCAGGCCAGCAGTGGAGAAAACCCTCTCAGCATATTAAAAACCTTTTGTAGGTAGGCCTAATGGATGGATTGTAGGTAAAATAACCCTATCAAAACAGAAAGCTCCAGGACAGAGGTAATATATCAGACCTATTGGGCCAGAATCAATGATGGCCTATTGTATAGATAATACAATGAAAATGAACTAAACTTTTCAGATATCAGATTTTTGTTGTTGTTTATAAATACTTTGCTACATTGACACACATAGCTAGCTAGCCACCTTTCTGTTAGCATGTCCATGTAGTAAAGTACAGCATCGTGCTACTTTCAGGATGTGTCTCTGTTAAGATTCCACAATGCCTCTTTAGTTGTGGACACTACATCCCAGCACTCCCTCTCTTGCTCTTGGTCCTCTTCATCACATACTCTGACACATACTCAGCTCATAATACACGTCATGGCTGAAAGAACGCACTTCATCACCAGATAAAGTTGTTGTCCTGTACCGTCCCTCTCCTCTTCAACCTCCAATCCGATCTGTTGCACTGTTCCATGAGCAACATTTCTGTTTGGCCATCAGGAGTTTTCCACAGCACAGGTTTGGTTCTAACAGTCATTACAGAAATATATTAATTCTGCTGTCACTTCCTCTAGGCCTGGTCTATACAGGCTCTGTTTCTCTCTCTCTCTCTCCCCCTCTCGGTCTCTCTCTCTCTCTGTCTCTCTCTCTCTCTCTCTACCTCTCTCTCTCTGTTTCTCTCTCTCTGTCTCTCTCTCTTTGTCTCTCTCTCTCTCTTCTCTCTCTTTGTCTCTCTCTCTCTCTTTGTCTCCCCCCTATCTCTCTCTCTCTGTCTCTCTGTCTCTCTCTCTCTCTCTCTCTCTCTCTCTCTCTCTCTCTCTCTCTCTCTCTCTCTCTCTTTGTCTCTCTCTTCTCTCTCTCTCTCTTCCTTTCATTTTTCTTTGATTGACCACAGAACTTCCCAGTGCAAACTCTTGAAAATTGCCCGCAATCATTAAAAGAAAAAAAATATACGGTGTGTATGCAATGCATGAAGAATCATAGCCTGAACATGGAGCCAACTTACAAATGTAGACGAACATTCCAGAGTAGGATTCAGCAAAATCCATTCTGTTAAAGCTGCCTGTCGAGGATATGAGGAAATAGCTTTAAAACTGTGAGGGGAAAGGAGAAGGACACAGGGACATGAATAAGGCATGTAAGAAGACCCTATAGCAATGGACAATAAAGTAGCTGGACCTGACAATCAATGACCTTCCATCTCTTCCTCTCTCCCCCTCTTCCTCTCTCCCCCTCTTCCTCTCTCCCTCCATAGCTGTGGTGTATGGTGGCTGGGTCTGACATGATGCCCGGCCAGATCCTTGACCCCTCCCTGACGGCCGGCTCCTTGCCCAGCCTGGGCCCACTGGCGGGCATCTCTGCCACTACACTCACCGGTCAGCTCAAACTTGCACAGGACTTCAGGAACCTGGGCGCCATGTTGTCACCGCTGCATTTCCTTGGACGGCTGGGGAAGAGGCCGCTCACTGCTATCAAGGGAGAGGTGAGGAGGGAGGGGTAGATTGGTGGGGAGGGAGATGAAGGAGGAAGAAGAGCTTGACGAGGAATGGAGGTGGATGTTAGTCATTTTGAGGCCATGTTCTGTTTTTTTATGTATGATGGTCTGTTGAAAACTGGACCAGCCTACTAAGTTTTAGCTCCACCAAGTGGGCAATTTCAGAAGTAGTTTAGATGTTACACAACGTAACCATTTTCAATCTGGGTTCTCTTCAACTCTTCACTTTTGCCTCCAAGATGGCAAGCATATGTATCAAACTGAGCCACAGTTATCTGAAGTTCACAATAAAACAGAAAGTATGAAAAAGCAGGAGTAAAACATACAGGAAAGATAGAGCCCATGGTTGTCATCACGATGTTTTAATAATATACAGGCCTTGGAAAAGGTCCCCATTAGCTAATCACAACACCTCTTCTCCCTGCAGATGGACGAGGACGATGAGCGGAGGAGACGGAGGAGAGATAAG
Organism: Salvelinus fontinalis; assembly: GCF_029448725.1. NCBI lineage: Eukaryota > Metazoa > Chordata > Actinopteri > Salmoniformes > Salmonidae > Salvelinus > Salvelinus fontinalis. The sequence goes on along the minus strand of NC_074691.1, from coordinate 40,067,777 downwards.
AACAAAGTGGCAGCAGCACGGTGTCGGAACAGGAAGAAGGAGAGAACGGACTTCCTCCAAAGGGTCAGTCGCGTGTTCTTTTTCACAATGGCAGCAGAGTTCTTTATTTATACCTGGGATGTTCTTTGTGAATTGGCTGTAGAAGATGGACTAGATAGTATGAAGACATTATGAATGCTCTGTAAAGCAGCTATATAGTGTTTATGAAGACATTATGTCTGCTCTGTAAAGCAGCTATATAGTGTTTATGAAGACATTATGTCTGCTCTGTAAAGCAGCTATATAGTGTTTATGAAGACATTATGTCTGCTCTGTAAAGCAGCTGTATAGTGTTTATGAAGACATTATGTCTGCTCTGTAAAGCAGCTATATAGTGTTTATGAAGACATTATGTCTGCTCTGTAAAGCAGCTATATAGTGTTTATGAAGACATTATGTCTGCTCTGTAAAGCAGCTGTATAGTGTTTATGAAGACATTATGTCTGCTCTGTAAAGCAGCTATATAGTGTTTATGAAGGCATTATGAATGCTCTGTAAAGCATTTATGTTCTAGTTTGTTTAAAGTGGGACCTCAAGTGGTTATTGTAAAAAGAGAAAGTCTTCTTGACTTGCCTGGCTAAATAAAGGTTAAATAAATGGCTTAACAGTATACACCCTCCCCTATCTGTCCTCCCTGTAGGAGTCGGAGCGTCTGGAGGTGGTGAACTCTGACCTGAAGTCCCAGATTGAGGAGTTGAGGATGGAGAGACAGCAGCTAATGGTGATGCTCAACCTCCACCGCCCCACCTGCATCGTCCGCACCGACAGCGTCAAGACCCCCGAGAGCGAGGCCAACCCCCTGCTAGAACACCTGGCTGCCGAAAAGCTGACCGCCTCCAAATGAAACCACAAGGGGAAACAAGAAACCGAAGGTCGACAAAGATAGATCCGCCAAAAAAAAACAGCTGTCGTCATCATCGTGAATGGTGGACATTTTGGATAAAATAAAAAAAAATCAACTGCCGTTTTTGTTGTTGAAGCACATACAGTATGTACTGTCTTGACCTCAAAGCTGGAGACTTGTTGAGACTCTTGTCTGTCTTTGCCCGAAGACCTGTTTGTTTTTAAAGGTTCCGTTGCCTCGGTAACACCGTGGTAATGTTACCTGAGTGGGCTCTGAGGGACGTACTGCCTTTACGCCCAGCCCAGTTCTCTCTGCATCATCATAAGTGCTGTTTGTTCTGAAACCCAGTCAGTGCCTCAAGTTTAACTTACTGCACACAACCATCACTTACAACAAAGGACAAAATAGAAGAAGGTATAAAGTGGAAACTATAATGTTGAAGAAAGAAACACTAAGGTCAATCATTCTAATGCTTCTGTTACTGGCACTTATCAGCACTGAGACAAACAAAAGGGGCTGTTTTTTTAATATTCTAAACCTGTATAACGGTAGAGACACACAGGTGTAGCCAGCCAGCGTGCTGCGGGTCGCCAGTGTACTGCATACCACGTTTAAATATACAGCCGTAGTAATATTCTAGGATATTACTGCATTCAGTCTATACTAAAGTTAGGACATAGTTGTTTTGTATTTTATATTACAATGCAGATTTTCTTTTTAAATGTAAAAAAAAATGTAACCTTTTTTAATTTTTTTTTATATCCTCTGCCTTGACGATGGCATTATCCGGTTGATCCGATTTGTGGTGACGCTGGCGTCATAAATAAAAGCACATATAAAACTATATGAAATAATGTTTACACTCCTGTTTATAAAAAAAAAGGCATTGTTACGTCAATGTCTGTCTTGCAATGTGCTTATTTTATACCGCTTTATATATATATATATATAAATGACATGTATTATTGTGAAATGTTCTGTATTCCAATCACTTGATGTGATTTAGCATTTTTACATCTGTCAGTCTGTTCAGTTCTATTTTTCTATATGAATTTTGCGCTGTTTAGCAGCTGTGAAAAGAAGAATTGTTCAGTTAACAGCTGAGCAATATCTCTCAATGACTTATGTATGACTTTCTTACCCCCATATATAAATTATATTTGTCAAACTACGCTACGACTTCTATTTCTTGATCTATTTGCATGACGGGTACTACTATCACAATATCTGCAGCGTGGTTGTGTCAGGCCATTTACGATGACATGCCCCCCTCTCTTGTCATTGGTTGCGCTAGTTGCGTAGTTTGTCTGATTTCAAGCATTCATGACATCACCCTGAAGAAGGCATCGTGATGCTGGGGTCTCAGCCTTAGTCATCAGCCTGGCTCTCAGGCTTAGTCATCAGCCTGGATCTCAGCCTTAGTCATCAGCCTGGATCTCAGCCTTAGTCATCAGCCTGGATCTCAGCCTGGATCTCAGCCTTAGTCATCAGCCTGGCTCTCAGCCTTAGTCATCAGCCTGGATCTCAGCCTTAGTCATCAGCCTGGATCTCTGCCTTAGTCATCAGCCTAGATCTCAGCCTTAGTCATCAGCCTGGCTCTCAGCCTTAGTCATCAGCCTGGCTCTCTGCCTTAGTCATCAGCCTGGATCTCAGCCTTAGTCATCAGCCTGGCTCTCAGCCTTAGTCATCAGCCTGGCTCTCCGCCTTAGTCATCAGCCTGGCTCTCAGTCTTAGTCATCAGCCTGGATCTCAGCCTTAGTCATCAGCCTAGATCTCAGCCTTATTCATCAGCCTGGCTCTCAGCCTTAGTCATCAGCCTGGCTCTCTGCCTTAGTCATCAGCCTGGCTCTCAGCCTTAGTCATCAGCCTGGCTCTCTGCCTTAGTCATCAGCCTGGCTCTCTGCCTTAGTCATCAGCCTGGATCTCAGCCTTAATCATCAGCCTGGCTCTCTGCCTTAGTCATCGGCCTGGCTCTCAGCCTTAGTCATCAGCCTGGATCTCAACCTTAGTCATCAGCCTGGATCTCAACCTTAGTCATCAGCCTGGCTCTCAGCCTGACTCCTAGCTCTTCCTCCTGGGCCTCGCTGGCACTCAGCCTGCCTCCAAGAGCAACCGCCTCCAGAGACGGAGCTAAAGTTTCTCATGTGAGATAACAGACAGTTCGAATCATAACTGGCACAGGATGTGCCCCAGATGGCATCCTATTCACCACATGGTGTCTGACCTGGGGGAGCCCGGGACCACCGGGTCGTCTAAGGAGCGATGCACCGGCCCAGTGTCGGAAACGGAGCAGGCCAAAGCCACCATGCCGCTCAGCAGTGGGATCGCGCCCGTGAATAGACGCCGTAGTGCAGCCTTGAGAAATACAGCGAGCTCATAGGTCACTGGTCTAAAGTAGTGCACTATATATAGGGAATAGGGTGCCATAGGGATCTGGTCTAAAGTAGTGCACTATATATAGGGAATAGGGTGCCATAGGGATCTGGTCTAAAGTAGTGCACTATATAGGGAATAGGGTGCCATAGGGATCTGGTCTAAAGTAATGCACTATACAGAGGGAATAGGGTGCCGTTTGGGACTACAGTCTCTACCTCTACGGTGCTGAAGGGGTGTGTGACCCTGTAGGATGTAAAGCATTTTGAGACATAATGAAAAGCTCTACTTAAAGAAACACTATCACTTTATTATGACAAAATGTACAATGTTACATTAAAACAGAATGATAAAGTCCTTCAAGTTGGTGGATTTGATACCACTAGGCCGGTTCCAAGCAGATGTTAGGGTGCCTTTTTACTGAAGAATGGCTTGGTTTCATATATTCAGCCCTTTATAGACTCCTCCAAACAGGATTTCTTGAAAATCTGGGAATTTTTTGGCAAAGTTAACGTAATTTTTCCAACCCTATGTGGAACATTACGTAATGTTTACAGGAAGAAGGGGACATGTTCAGATAAAACATGGAACTATCTGCAATTAGATTCTCAGCTAGTAGCGCTCTGTAGTAAGAGAATGTGTACACATTTAGTTCAATTGAGTGTATGTCTTGTCCGTATATGCTTGATCCCAGATGGATGATTCGCTGCTGGGTAGGTAATTCTTTCCAATTTATCTGAATATTGCCTGAAGTGTAAACATAACATGAGTTGAGCAAGGACACTACAGTTGAAAACATTTACACTGAAAACGTGTTTATCATGTAAAAGTAAACTAAACTCCTGGATTTAGTGTGAACCTATGGGCAGGTTTGGTCAGAAATCCAACATGGTAGCTATTAAAAGTCTGCCTGGCTAGGGTTATAGATCTCTGTGCTATATTTATATATCCACGACATATTTATTGACTTTTCAAGTAGGAATACAATTCAAATATTCATGAAATAAATCACAAGTGCCGTATTCGAAATTGTTGCAAACAATTTCATAATCACAGGACGGCGCTACACACCACACTGGGAGTCATGTGACGAATTGTGTGACGTCACGAATTTAACTTGAAATGCCCTACAAATCGTCTCTTCTCTCGCCGGGTGCAGTGGCGTGCGCCTGTAATCCAAGTTGCTGGGAGGCTTAGGCTGGCGGATCGTTTGAGCTCAGGAGTTCTGAGCTCCAGTGGACTATGCCGATCGGGTGTCCGCACTAAGTTCGGTATCGATATGGTGCTCCTGGGGGAGCCCGGGACCACCAGGTCGTCTAAGGAGGGGTGCACCGGCCCAGGTCGGAAACGGAGCAGGCCAAAGCCCCCGTGCCGCTCAGTAGTGGGATCGCGCCTGTGAATAGACGCTGTAGTGCAGCCTGAGCAATACAGCGGGACCCAGTCTTTTTAAGCTGTTAAATGGGGGGGCAAAATATTTATTATTTCTTCGAGTTTGAACGTGTGTCAAGGAAATGGAGCTGTCCATAAAACGTGTGTGAAACGCTCCGTTTCGTTTCAGACCTGGTGCACCCCTCCTTAGACGACAATGTCTCTAGTATACTTTAATTGTTTTCTGTTTTTCAGCTCATTAAACTATTGAAATAAACGTTCTTAAACTACTGAAATAACGTTGTTTTTATGGAAAGACTACCGCATCTATATTGCCTCCTACTGGAATTAAGGTTTAATAATCAGAATTACTTAGAATTACTTCAAATGTCCAAAAGGGGCCGCTATTTGACCGTCGACCTGGTAAAGACTTCTATTTGTGGGTTTGGTGGATGATCGTCTATCTCCCTCAAACTCAACTCTGGACCTGGGACACCAGGTGGGTGCAATTAATTAAATAATTATCTCCTTGATTAATCTTTCCACATTTGTGTACTCTGTACAAATACATTCAACGTCATCATAGTCTACTATTCGAATTGTCATAACTTCCATAAGAGTTGGGCTTATAGCTCAATAGACATTTAATGACTTTCCTAGTTAAATAAATGTTAAATGAATAAAAACATAATGTATTTGTATCGAATAAATATATCACAGCATTATTATAACTGCTTTACGTTGTATGGAGGATAAACTCACCTCAACAAACACCAATTACTGTTTTCACTTATGTTGAAGCTAGAGTAAAACTCATCCATAGGCCAAGAAAGGCTCAATATGCCTTAGTTAACCCTTTAGTTCCACCTCCCACACATGCGGTGACCTCACCTGGTTTAAATGATGAGTCTAGAGACAATATCTCTCTTATCGTCACCCAGTGCATAGGTTTACCTCCACTGTATTCACATCTTACCATACCTTTGTCTGTATGTTATGCCTTGAATCTATTCTACCGTGCTCAGAAACCTGCTCCTTTTACTCTCTGTTCCGAACGCACTAGATGACCAGTTCTTATAGCCTTTAGCCGTACCCTTATCCTACTCCTCCTGTTTTAATCTTTTCTCACCATCTTAAATAAGCATGCCCCAATCAATAAATGTAGAACCAGGAACAGATATAGCCCTTGGTTCACTCCAGACCTGACTGCCTTGACCAGCACAAAAACATCTTGTGGGGTACTGCATTAGCATCGAATAGCCCCGCGATATGCAACTTTTCAGGGAAGTTAGGAACAAATATACACAGGCAGTTAGGAAAGCAAAGGCTAGCTTTTACAAACAGAAATTTGCACCCTGTAGCACAAACTCCAAAAAGTTCTGGGACACTGTAAAGTCCATGGACAATAAGAGCACCTCCTCCTGCCTACTGCACTGAGGCAAGGAAACACTGTCACCACCGATAAATCCGCGAAAACTTCTGATAAACTGACACACCGTAAGTTCAGCCAGTCAGCCAAAAACGAGGCAAGGTAGCCTAACCCTCAAGGCATCAGCATGCTTCAGTTAACCCTTATGATGATAGCTAGCTAATAGCTGGTAGTCAGCTTGGTAACTAAATCATCTTGGTCTTGCTGGTAACTGCCAATTATGTATTATTGTTGTGTACCGTAAGGCCTAAATATTAGGTCTGTGTTTTCATCACTCACTGTCTGTCTCTGTCTCTGTCTCTGTCTCTGTCTCTGTCTCTGTCTCTGTCTCTGTCTCTGTCTCTGTCTCTGTCTCTGTCTCTGTCTCTGTCTCTGTCTCTGTCTCTGTCTCTGTCTCTGTCTCTGTCTCTCTCTCTCTCTCTCTCTCTCTCTCTCTCTCTCTCTCTCTCTCTCTCTCTCTCTCTCTCTCTCTCTCTCTCTCTCTCTCTCTCTCTCTCTCTCTCTCTCTCTCTCTCTCTCTCTCTCTCTCTCTCTCTCTCTCTCTCTCTCTCTCTCTCTCTCTCTCTCTCTCTCTCTCTCTCTCTCTCTCTCTCTGACACTGGTGGACTGTCAGCTCTCAGACCTTTGTAAGGGGGACGACACTGTAGACATGCCACCTGTGCACCAGGCAGTCAGTAGAAGCTGTCCCCACAGTGTCAAGGACAGAGGGGCCGGAGAGACTGGACAACGTGCTGCCGAGGAACAATCACACCGTCACTCTCACAGCCCAGGTGAACTTCAATGTGCTGGAAGTACTGCTCTAGAAATGGTTGGCTTTGTTACAGGAAAGACAGGAGGCTATGACGTGGTTTGTTTTGTGTTGCCCTAGAATACAAGGGAAAGCAGTTATGCATCATAGGGGACTGAAGTTGTGCCAGGGTTGTGGTACTGCAGTGAGTGTGACTCACTGCAGACATAGGCACAAGTAAAGAGACTCCTCGTCTTCACCCAGTAGCTCAGATTGTCACTGGTCATTTAGCCTCCCCTGCATGCTTTTACTTTGTTCCCATTCTGACTCTTCCTGTATTAGTCTTCAGGCCTAGTGGACTGTATGTACAGAAGAAAGTTGTAAAAGCCAATTATTGTACATATATATATATATATACCTTATTTTTTTCATATTTTGTCATTCCCGATTTTGAATTAGACAATGTATTCCACTCACAGTTCTTGATTTATTAATATGATATCAGTTGTGTATCTCTTTCCTTATAAATGTCATTTGTAATGTTTTGATGCAGATACACTGAGTGTATAGAACATTAGGAACACCTGGACATTCCATGACATACTACCAGTGTAGTATCTGGGATCTCCATCTGTTTATATTAGTTACTATGCTGTTACTAAGCGGTGATGTATTATCTGGGATCTACATCTGTTTATATTAGTTACTATGCTGTTACTAAGCGGTGATGTATTACGACAGTGTTACGTTACTACACCTAATAGGAAATGCACATGCACACTAGTGTGCCCGGGAACTGTAGAGCACGAGGAGGTTTTGACGAAACGAAATCTAACTGTACTCCCGTCTCCTGCCTGGTCATTTCTCCACAACACAAATATTACAACCAGGTGAAAGCTAAGATCCCTTATTGATGTCACTTGTTAAATCCACTTCAAATCAGTGTAGATGAAAAGGGAGGAGACCGGTTAAAGAAGGATTTTCAGGCCTTGAGACAATTGACAGATGGATTGTCTATGTGTGCCATTCAGAAGGTGAACGGGCAAGACAAAATATTTAAGTGCCTTTGAACGGGGTATGTTAGTAGGTGCCAGGCTCACCGGTTTGAGTGCGTCAAGAACTGCAACGTCGCTGGGTCCAACTTGACACAACTGTGGGAAGCATTGAAGTCAACATGGGCCAGCATCCATGTGGAACGCTATCGACACCTTGTAGAGTCCATGCCCCAACGAATTGAGGCTGTCCTGAGGACAAAAAGGAGGGCGGTGCAGCTACAATATTAGGAAGGTGTTCTTAATGGTTTGGATACACTGTGTATTTGTTTAATATACAATCCAGATAAGAAAATGTCTGATAATAGAACATGCTGATAAGTTTATTGAAAAATACCACCGTTCACTAAAACTCATTCGCAGTAAAATCTGATTACTGATTTTCAATCTTTCCAAAATAAAAATGTGTTATACTCTTATCTTCATTAGGAAGTTGTGTAAATGACAGTTGTTTGGTTATAATTTAAAAAAAGGTGTCAGAGATGAAACAATGGCAATATGGCGATTTACAGTTAGTTGGTGTTCTAAAGCTTAGTGTTTCCATGGTCCATTGCTATCCGGTATCCTTTGGACGTCCCTACCCCACTAAAGTTGAAATTGAAAATGGTTAAGGTAAAAAGGTTATGTTTAGGGTTATGGTTATGGGTAGGGTTTAGGATATGGATGTCCCAAGAATCCCGGATAGCACTGCCCGGGTTTCCATTCCCCTTTATGTCCGAGGTATTGGACTTCACGACAGTTGCAATTAATTGGAACACTGCGATTGGTTACCCAACATTCTGCGGTGGGGCTTAGCGAAGGGTCAATTATTAGGCCTAAATTAATTAAATGGAGTTAAAACCAGACCTTTCTTTTTAAAAATCTACCAGTCAATGATTCAAGTCTCTATAGTGAATATTCTGGTTGTGGTTACTTGAAAAGTTTGGATGCCTCCTGCAGGAATTTCCTAGGAATGGAATGACCACAGCACAGGGACTTTTCTCTGAAGGGGAGGGGGGGGCTTCAGTTTCCATACAAATCAACACTAACCAGGGCCTGACACATTCCATATAGTGCAGTACTACTCTCACTATGGGCCCTGGTCAGTAGGGCATTAAAAACGGCTGCCTTCTGGGTTAGATTCTGGTCTTGTCCATTAAGCTCTTCTGAATTCCAGAACATGTTTCTCTGGGGTGGACTCTTCCATGTTTCTCTGGGGTGGACTCTTCCATGTTTCTCTGGGGTGGACTCTTCCATGTTTCTCTGGGGTGGACTCTTCCATGTTTCTCTGGGATGGACTCTTCCATGTTTCTCTGGGATGGACTCTTCCATGTTTCTCTGGGGTGGACTCTTCCATGTTTCTCTGGGGTGGACTCTTCCATGTTTCTCTGGGGTGGACTCGTCCATGTTTCTCTGAGTTGGACTCTTCCATGTTTCTCTGGGGTGGACTCTTCCATGTTTCTCTGGGGTGGACTCTTCCATGTTTCTCTGGGGTGGACTCTTCCATGTTTCTCTGGGGTGGACTCTTCCATGTTTCTCTGGGATGGACTCTTCCATGTTTCTCTGGGGTTGACTCTTCCATGCTTCTCTGGGGTGGACTCTACCATGTTTCTCTGGGGTGGACTCTTCCATGTTTCTCTGGGGTGGACTCTTCCATGTTTCTCTGGGGTGGACTCTACCATGTTTCTCTGGGGTGGACTCTACCATGTTTCTCTGGGGTGGACTCTACCATGTTTCTCTGGGGTGGGGGGGTCCTCTCTTTTCATGACATCAAATGCCACCGTGTGAAACAACAACAACCCAAAACAACAGCATGCAATAACTTCAAAATGGTGGACACATTATGAAGTGCAGGTTACATGTTGCCATGTGTACTAGACTAAAGGACAGTAGAAAATACAGTATTTCATGGTGTAGCTTTCTGATGAAATACACAGTAACAAAAAGATGATGACACACACACACACACACACACACACACACACACACACACACACACACACACACACACACACACACACACACACACACACACACACACACACACACACACACACACACACACACACACACATTCCAGTATTTACCAATTTAGTAAACTCTGGTCATAGAAACGGTACATTTTGAAATAAAAAATATCTGAAATTTGCCCCAAAAATTCCTGACTTTAAGTATCTACATAGCTTCCTGTTGGTTACCTTACACATCGCCCATTACAGTAAAGCAGAGAGGAGTTTCTCATTTATGGCTTCCAGTTGGTTACCTTACACATCGCCCATTACAGTAAAGCAGAGAGGAGTTTCTTATCGATGGCTTCCAGTTACCTTACACATTGCCCACCCATTACAGTAAGTTTTTTTGGGGGGGGGTGTGGGAAGCCCCACTAGTTCTCCTCATACATACCTGGATGGTTGGCTGGGTCTCATCTCCAAAACTGGCACCCTATTCCCTTTATAGTGCACCCTATTCCCCTTATAGTGCCATTACTTTTGACCCAGGTTCATAGAATCCATAGGACCCTGGTCAAACGTAGTGGGCACTATAAATGGAAATAGGGTGTCGTTTGGAATGCGTGCTAGGTCTCACCCCCTTGTGACTATCCCCCTACAGCTGGTGAAGTGGCTGCTGAGATAGGAGTTGTGTAGGCCGGTGGAAACCCCACAATGTTCACCACCTTGTGACTATGCCCCTACAGCTGGTGAAGTGGCTGCTGAGCTAGGAGTCGAGTAGGCTGGCGGAAACCCCAAAGCTATGTGCAAATGTGTGAGGACCCAGTCATCCATGAGGAGTGTGTGTCTAAACTGCACTATGGTTGATGCTCTGTTAGTAGGTGAAGGAATGCCCATCCTTCTTCTTCTTATAGCCAGTATGCGTTAGGCTGCTGTCAGATCTGTGTTTGTTTGCCTTGACAACGACCACAGTGGAGTGTGCGAGAGCACAAAACAGATCTGGGACCAGGATAAGTATTTATATCTAATATGGCTACAATTAGATTTCTTCAATTCCTGGTCACTTTAATTGCTGTATTCTCATTTCATAAATCACCATCCCTATCTATGAAACTTCACAGGAGGTTGGGGGCACCAATAATTGGTGGAGGACGGGTTTGTGGTAATGGCTGGAGTGGAATCAGTGGAATGGTATCAAACACAGGGTTTCCATGGTTTCCAGGTGTTTGATGCCATTCCATGCGCTCCGTTCCAGCCATTATTATGAGCCGTCCTCCCCTCAGACGCCTCCACTGGTAAGTGTCTCATTCTAGCATTCTACCTTCTAATATTCCAGACAGGCTATTATCAGTCCATTTACTGATAATATGATGTATCCCCCTTGTAAACAGAAGAATGGACTTCCTGTGGGGGTTTGCTTGGTAGTAGATATGCCCCTATAGGTGCAAACTTTCCAAGGGTCATGTGACTTCCAGTCTGTAAAGTACTAACCCAGTTTTTTTTTTTACATATTTTTTTTTTAACCAGAAACCACCACAGACGCTGGCTGATAATTAGGCAGACACAGTGTGTGTGTGTGTGTGTGTGTGTGTGTGTGTGTGTGTGTGTGTGTGTGTGTGTGTGTGTGTGTGTGTGTGTGTGTGTGTGTGTGTGTGTGTGTGTGTGTGTGTGTGTGTGTGTGTGTGTGTGAAATAGAGAGAGCGGAAGGAAGGAAGGAGGGAGGGCAGGCGGGATAGAGAGGTCAAGAGAGAGAGAGAGGGAGAGAGAGAGGAAGGAAGGAAGGAAGGAAGAGAGAGAGAGAGGTGTATATATATATATAGAGAGAGAGAGGTAGAGAGAGAGAGAGGTAGAGAGAGAGAGAGAGGTAGAGAGAGAGAGAGAGAGAGAGAGAGAGAGAGAGAGAGAGGTAGAGAGAGACAGGTATAGAGAGAGAGAGGTAGAGAGAGAGAGAGGTAGAGAGAGAGAGAGAGGTAGAGAGAGAGAGAGAGGTAGAGAGAGAGAGAGAGAGAGAGAGAGGTATAGAGAGAGAGAGGTAGAGAGAGAGAGAGGTAGAGAGAGAGAGAGAGAGGTAGAGAGAGAGAGGTAGAGAGAGAGTGTGAGAATAGAGGAGTGAGAGAGAGAAGTTCTTTCTCATTAAGCGACCAACCAAGTTCAGCTTAGCACTCTCTGCTGAACACACACACTTTGCCGAACACACACACTCTGCCGAACACACACACAGCGACACACACACACACACAAATAAAAAGCAGAAGTGGAGAGAGGCACAGGGTTTGGCGCAACGTGGTTGGCTATGGCTCACGGCTTTGACAGCAATGACTCCAGTTACACTAAGTCTCCTTCGCCAACGGGCAGCAGGCGGGTAAGGACAACCGTTTCTCTATTTACTACCTTCTCTCTCTTTGTCGCATTTATTTAGTTATGAAGTGTAATCATTGGGATGTGGGGGCATTGTAATCACGTTTTCAGTTACATATTGTCGGGGAGTAGTCATCACAATCGTACTCTATCATATGCTCTGTATGGGGTTATCCCTCTTCTTGTCTTTAAATCGGGTCACTTTCAACTCTCGTCTCTCAATGGCTTGTTAAATGACATGCTTTGGCGGGTCTGGATGTTCTTTTATGACTGGGCATCCAGGACGTCTTTCTTACGTAGTATTTTGCTTTAGATTGAAATGTAGAATCACGTAGCAATGTAGAATCGTGTACACATTTAGAATCATGTACACATTTAGAATCATGTACACATTTAGAATCGTGTACACATTTAGAATCATGTACACATTTAGAATCATGTACACATTTAGAATCATGTACACATTTAGAATCATGTACACATTTAGAATCATGTACACATTTAGAATGATGTACACATTTAGAATGATGTACACATTTAGAATCATGTACAAATGTAGAATCATACATGACAACAATGAGGAGTTTCCTTGACGACAGTTGTTTGTAAATTCAGGTGTGTTCTGGGCATCAAGGCCGTTCGATGAAGGGATGAGCTGATAGACTTAACATTGCAATATTGCACCAGCGGGGGAAGGGTTGAGTCGGGGTGGGTTGGGTCGGGTTGGGTTGGTCTCAGATCACGCCTTGTTTCATGTCCTGAATACTTCAGTTCTCATGGTATCAGAATAACTCAGCTATGTAGAAATGCTGCATCGGGTCAAGTCATGCACCAAAGAGATGTCTCAATCCTAGAACTGTCTAAACATTGTTCTGCATGGTTATACATTTTCAATCTACAATATCTACTGTATACTGGAATTAACCCTGATACTCCACCCATTTAGTGTAAGTTAGTTAGGGTGAGCGACAGTTAGCGTCCTGACAGGAAGATGACTGGCCTCGTATCTCTCCCCAGGGCTCCTCAGACAACATCAAGAAGGTAATGAGAAGAGAGAAGAACCGTATCGCTGCCCAGAAGAGCAGGATGAGACAGACCCAGAAGGCAGACAGTCTACACCTGGTGAGGATGACTACCCACAATGCAACACACTGAGGCGTGCACCATGTCTGGCTATGAGTTGGGATGACTATCCACCAGGCCAAATGTGTGGCACCATATCCAAGTACGACTGGACTTGTCAAACTAGCAGTGAGTCGGTTGTGGCCTGAATAAAATGAATACACAGTCCACACATGCAGTGTTCCCAAAACCTGCATGGTGAAGTTGCAAACTTTGTCAGGGTCACCCCAAAAGCCGATTTATAACCTCTAAAAGTCTAGCCTGGTCCCAGACCAGTTGTCTCCTTCTGTAGCCTGGTCCCAGACCAGTTGTCTCCTTCTGTAGCCTGGTCCCAGATCTGTTGTCTCCTCCTATAGACTGGTCCTAGATCTGTTGTCTACTTCTATAGCCTGGTCCTAGATCTGTTGTCTACTTCTATAGCCTGGTCCCAGATCTGTTGTCTCCTATAGACTGGTCCCAGATTTGTTGTCTCCTTTTGTAGCCTGGTCCCAGATCTGTTGTCTCCTTCTATAGCCTTGTCCCAGATCTGTTGTCTCCTCCTATAGACTGGTCCCAGACCAGTTGTCTCCTTCTGTAGCCTGGTCCCAGACCAGTTGTCTCCTTCTGTAGCCTGGTCCCAGATCTGTTGTCTCCTTCTGTAGCCTGATCCCAGATCAGTTGTCTCCTTCTATAGCCTTGTCCCAGATCGGTTGGCTCCTTCTGTAGCCTTGTCCCAGATCTGTTGTCTCCTATAGACTGGTCCCAGATCTGTTGTCTCCTTCTATAGCCTGGTCCCAGATCTGTTGTCTCCTCCTATAGCCTGGTCCCAGATCTGTTGTCTCCTCCTATAGACTGGTCCCAGATCTGTTGTTTCCTTCAATAGCCTGGTCCCAGATCTGTTGTCTCCTTCAATAGCCTGGTCCCAGTTCTGTTGTCTCCTTCTATAGACTGGTCCCAGATCTGTTTGACTGGCACTCAGGCTACTACGGGCATGATAGCACAAACAGACTGGCACTCAGGCTACCACAAGTCAGTAACAGACTACTACATAACCAATCAGACAGCCAGACTGATTATTGATTTATTAGGCCGGGGGAACTAAGTCGCTCTGGATAAGAGCGTCTGCTAAATGACTTAAATGTAATGTAAATGGAACTCAGCAAAGCTTCATGTTCAAGTCCTTCAAATCACAGGGACCATTTCTCCAGTGAACCACTATGATAAGGTTGTAAAGAAAAAGCTGTGTTGTTGGAAATCTGTATTGGTCTGTGTTGGTCTGTGTTGGTCTGTGCTGGTCGGTGTTGGTCTCTGTTGGTCAGTGTTGGTCAGTGTTGGTCGGTGTTGGTTGGTGTTGGTCAGTGTTGGTCAGTGTTGGTCAGTGTTGGTCAGTGTTGGTCAGTGTTGGTCAGTGTTGGTCAGTGTTGGTCTGTGTTGGTCAGTGTTGGTCTGTGTTGGTCGGTGTTGGTCGGTGTTGGTCGGTGTTGGTCAGTGTTGGTCAGTGTTGGTCTGTGTTGGTCAGTGTTGGTCAGTGTTGGTCAGTGTTGGTCAGTGTTGGTCTGTGTTGGTCAGTGTTGGTCTGTGTTGGTCGGTGTTGGTCGGTGTTGGTCGGTGTTGGTCGGTGTTGGTCAGTGTTGGTCAGTGTTGGTCTGTGTTGGTCTGTGTTGGTCGGTGTTGGTCGGTGTTGGTCAGTGTTGGTCAGTGTTGGTCAGTGTTGGTCTGTGTTGGTCTGTGTTGGTCGGTGTTGGTCGGTGTTGGTCGGTGTTGGTCGGTGTTGGTCAGTGTTGGTCAGTGTTGGTCTGTGTTGGTCGGTGTTGGTCAGTGTTGGTCAGTGTTGGTCAGTGTTGGTCGGTGTTGGTCAGTGTTGGTCTGTGTTGGTCAGTGTTGGTCAGTGTTGGTCAGTGTTGGTCTGTGTTGGTCAGTGTTGGTCAGTGTTGGTCTGTATAAGATGGTATTGACAAAGCGCTGATGGACCATGTGGTGATGTGTCATCATGGCTTCTGTTGGGCTCATCACTTAGGGCTCATCCCAAATGGCACCATATTCCCTATATAGTGCACTACTTCTGATTGTGATACATATCAGCCCTGGTGCACTAAATAGAGAATAGGGTGCATTTGGGATACAAACGTGGCCATATCTCTGCCTGTGTGTGTTTGCTGCGGTACTGAGTATTCATTATCACACGTGGGCGTCAGAAACCCACTGACCAGCACTAATGATTATTACACTGAATGTTAATATCAGTTGGTATTAAATGGCACCCTATTCCCTATGTAGTGCACTACTTTTGACCAGGGCTCTGCTCAAAAGTAGTGCACTTCATAGAGGAATACTGTGTAATTTAGGATGCACGTTAGCAGCAGTAATACAGCAGTAATACAGCAGTAATACAGCAGATTATACAGCAGTAATACAGCAGGTTATACAGCAGGTTATACAGCAGATTATACAGCAGGTTATACAGCAGGTTATACAGCAGGTTATACAGCAGGTTATACAGCAGTAATACAGCAGGTTATACAGCAGGTTATACAGCAGATTATACAGCAGGTTATACAGCAGATTATACAGCAGGTTATACAGCAGGTTATACAGCAGTAATACAGCAGTAATACAGCAGGTTATACAGCAGTAATACAGCAGGTTATACAGCAGGTTATACAGCAGATTATACAGCAGTAATACAGCAGGTTATACAGCAGTAATACAGCAGGTTATACAGCAGATTATACAGCAGATTATACAGCAGGTTATACAGCAGTAATACAGCAGTAATACAGCAGGTTATACAGCAGTAATACAGCAGGTTATACAGCAGGTTATACAGCAGATTATACAGCAGTAATACAGCAGGTTATACAGCAGTAATACAGCAGGTTATACAGCAGATTATACAGCAGGTTATACAGCAGGTTATACAGCAGTAATACAGCAGGTTATACAGCAGATTATACAGCAGTAATACAGCAGGTTATACAGCAGGTTATACAGCAGTAATACAGCAGGTTATACAGCAGGTTATACAGCAGGTTATACAGCAGGTTATACAGCAGTAATACAGCAGGTTATACAGCAGTAATACAGCAGGTTATACAGCAGGTTATACAGCAGTAATACAGCAGGTTATACAGCAGTAATACAGCAGGTTATACAGCAGTAATACAGCAGGTTATACAGCAGGTTATACAGCAGGTTATACAGCAGGTTATACAGCAGGTTATACAGCAGGTTATACAGCAGTAATACAGCAGGTTATACAGCAGGTTATACAGCAGGTTATACAGCAGATTATACAGCAGGTTATACAGCAGATTATACAGCAGGTTATACAGCAGTAATACAGCAGGTTATACAGCAGATTATACAGCAGTAATACAGCAGGTTATACAGCAGGTTATACAGCAGTAATACAGCAGGTTATACAGCAGGTTATACAGCAGGTTATACAGCAGGTTATACAGCAGGTTATACAGCAGGTTATACAGCAGATTATACAGCAGGTTATACAGCAGATTATACAGCAGTAATACAGCAGGTTATGCAGCAGGTTATACAGCAGGTTATACAGCAGGTTATACAGCAGGTTATACAGCAGATTATACAGCAGTAATACAGCAGGTTATACAGCAGGTTATACAGCAGTAATACAGCAGGTTATACAGCAGGTTATACAGCAGTAATACAGCAGGTTATACAGCAGTAATACAGCAGGTTATACAGCAGTAATACAGCAGGTTATACAGCAGGTTATACAGCAGGTTATACAGCAGTAATACAGCAGGTTATACAGCAGGTTATACAGCAGTAATACAGCAGTAATACAGCAGGTTATACAGCAGGTTATACAGCAGATTATACAGCAGGTTATACAGCAGTAATACAGCAGGTTATACAGCAGGTTATACAGCAGTAATACAGCAGGTTATACAGCAGGTTATACAGCAGTAATACAGCAGGTTATACAGCAGGTTATACAGCAGGTTATACAGCAGGTTATACAGCAGGTTATACAGCACGTTATACAGCACGTTTTACAGCAGTAATACAGCAGGTTATACAGCACGTTTTACAGCAGTAATACAGCAGAAATACAGCACGTTTTACAGCAGTAATACAGCAGAAATACAGCAGGTTATACAGCAGTAATACAGCAGTAATTCAGCACGTGACTGAAGATATTTCAGGTAATAGTCAAAGTGAAAAGCACACAATCACTTTCAATTCAACGTCTCTTTCTGTTCATTGACTGGCTAGCTTTTAGTCATTGACTTTCACTTCTGTCGCTTGGCAGAGTCTAGTAAAGAACACCTATTTCCGTTTGTAGAAGCTACAAATACATTTAGTCTTAGCGGTTAGTGTTGCTGAAGAGTAGAGTTTATCAATGGGACACCGTGCAGTTCTGAAGAGAGTCGAGTTTATCAATGGGATACCGTGCAGTTCTGCTGAGGATGCTTTCTTCATAAGGTCTATGGTGTCAAAATGAAAATCAATGTATTTAGAGCTGCCAGAAGACACCTCAAACTCTTCAGAATTTTTTTTCAGTTGGTTTAGAAAGACAATTTTGTTAATCTACAATTCGACATTGTATTTTTTTCTCTGTTGTCTTTTTCCTCTGAGGTCCTCAGGTACGTTTGTAAATGTTCCATTACAGTGTGGGCCTGCACAGGGCCAGATGATCAGGCCTGTCAGACATGAGCTCTGCGTGTTCGTGGGACGACCATGGCCTTTTACTCCCAGAGATGTGGGAAACAAAACAAGTTAGACAGAAAAGGTTCCACTGTGTTCCTCTAAAGGTCGAGACAGGGCCAGGGTTAGAGGAGAGAAGATAGAGAGTGTTGCGCAGTGTGGCCTTCCTGTCAGAGACAGGCCTGGGTAAACCCCAGGGCTCACGTCACTTAGGCCAACAACCCACTGACACGGGTCCTTTACCAGAAATGACAGCCGTTCTCTCCCCTACTGCCCACGGTTTACTACTAAACCTCATTTACACAGGAGAGAGTGAGAGAGAGAGAGAGCGAGACAGACTACTACTCAGGAAACAGGAAACGTGTCACAGCGAGGGAAAATTCAACTTCCTGTTTATCAAACGAGTTGAAGAACTCATAAAACCACAAAATATGCTGAGCCTAACACGCTCTGCAAGGAGGCCTGTGCTGAGCCATCATTGGTCCATCCTCCCTAATACGCTCTGCGAGGAAACCAGAGCTGGTGAATAAGCAGTCTCACAGAACTAGACCAGTTGGTTTACATAGAATAATGACATAGACTGGATCTACCAACCACCACCACAGCACCACCACCCACATACTGGGTTTTTCACAAAGGTCATTGACTCTGAAATCTGATCTGATTGAGTTCAGAAGAACGACGCCTTGCTGCACAAAAAAAGACGAGAAGATTATTTTTCCCACCAAAGCTGTAGTTAGAGAGACTGATGATGCCTTGGTTTTTTTTTTTAAACGATGGCCTGAGTTGTAACCCGGGCAACCCATGGTCGAACCATACAGGTCATTGGTATTCAGCATAGCAGGGCCACAAAACAGTTGCATTGTGTACTTTCGCTGTACAGAGAAGAATTCATACTGAAATTTCAGTTGCGACCATTTGATTATGAGGTCATTAGCTCCTTTCATTTATTTATTCAAGTTTGACTGATTCCAAAGAAGAAATGGGCCTTCCCTGAGTCTAATTCCTCTGCAGGTTTCTTCCTTGCTACTGTGCTGCAGCTTGCTAATTGGGGTCTAGGCTGGGTTACTGTAAAGCAGGCTGGGTTACTGTAAAGCAGGCTGGGTTACTGTAAAACAGGCTGAGTTACTGTAAAGCAGGCTGGGTTACTGTAAAGCTGGCTGGGTTACTGTAAAGCAGGCTGGGTTACTGTAAAGCAGGCTGGGTTACTGTAAAGCAGGCTGGGTTACTCTAAAGCAGGCTGGGTTACTGTAAAGCAGGCTGAGTTACTGTAAAGCAGGCTGGGTTACTGTAAAGCAGGCTGGGTTACTGTAAAGCAGGCTGGGTTACTCTAAAGCAGGCTGGGTTACTGTAAAGCAGGCTGGGTTACTGTAAAGCAGGCTGGGTTACTCTAAAGCAGGCTGGGCTACTGTAAAGCAGGCTGAGTTACTGTAAAGCAGGCTGGGTTACTGTAAAGCAGGCTGGGTTACTGTAAAGCACTTTGCAATTCCTAGTGATGTAAAAGGTCCTTTATACGTTCATTTCATTGACTGATTGGTTCTTGTTGCTTCAGGAGAGTGAGAACCTGGAGAAGGAGAACGCGGCTCTGAGGAAGGAGGTGAAGAAACTCAAAGAAGAGGCCAAGTATCTCTCCTCTGTCCTGACTACCCATGAGCCTCTCTGCACTGGCCTGCCCCCCCAGATGACCCCTGACCTCATCTACTCCCCCCATCATCACTCCGTCTCCCCCCACCATCACGGGAGCAACGTCTTCCACCACCAGCACAGCATCGCTGTGTCGCACTACCAGCACTGATCACCACCGGCCACCAGGGGGTGCTGAAGAGAAACTGGAGAGGTTTACTGACCTTGATAAAGTGGGTGAAGAGAGCCACTTGAACTAGCCTCGCTAAACCAGGTCAGCCTGGTTTAAAGAGGCGACACTTGAACAGGATGAAGTTAATGAATGGTTTCTTTGTTTCAACGGAACAGGCAGCACTCATGAATGATGTCTTTGCATCAGATCAACAATTTTCTGATATTTAAAAGATGACAAAGGCTTCTTTTACACAGGCAGCCAAATTCTGATCTTTTGCCCAATTATTGTCAAAATGTCTGATAGGTAAAAAAAAAAAAAAATTATGACAAAAGAATTGTGTAAAAAAGCACATAGATGGTAATTTCACATTTATGACTCGACCATAGAATCAATGCCTCGACTATGCCAATAGTCCACATCTACAGGACATAAAACCAGCACGATTGAATGATTTTTTATTGTACTATTGAGATTTACACAACAATGAAATTATTCCGTTTTTACGTTTCACGTAATTTATATAGGCCTATTACAACGTTTTGACGCTAGGACTGGGACGATACTAGTATTGCAATACTTGTTAGTATTGTGGCAAGGGAACAAAACACAAAGCAGATGTAACTTCTTTAGTAAAACAGCCTGGAAACAACCCTCATTATGTTATCATCCAGAGTCACATATAGTTATTTTCCAGGCTATATCACAACATATATACAGCAGGTTTAGAACCAGGCTATATCACAACATATATACAGCAGGTTTAGAACCAGGCTATATCACAACATATATACAGCAGGTTTAGTACCAGGCTATATCACAACATATATACAGCAGGTTTAGGACCAGGCTATTTCACAACATATATACAGCAGGTTTAGGACCAGGCTATATCACAACATATATACAGCAGGTTTAGGACCAGGCTATATCACAACATATATACAGCAGGTTTAGGACCAGGCTATATCACAACATATATACAGCAGGTTTAGTACCAGGCTATATCACAACATATATACAGCAGGTTTAGGACCAGGCTATATCACAACATATATACAGCAGGTTTAGGACCAGGCTATATCACAACATATATACAGCAGGTTTAGTACGAGGCTATATCACAACATATATACAGCAGGTTTAGTACCAGGCTATATTACAACATGTATACAGCAGGTTTAGGACCAGGCTATATCACAACATATATACAGCAGGTTTAGTACCAGGCTATATCACAACATATATACAGCAGGTTTAGTACCAGGCTATATCACAACATATATACAGCAGGTTTAGTACCAGGCTATATTACAACATGTATACAGCAGGTTTAGTACCAGGCTATATCACAACATGTGTTACATACAGCAGGTTTAGTACCAGGCTATATCACAACATGTGTTACGTACAGCAGGTTTAGGACCAGGCTATATCACAACATGTGTTACATACAGCAGGTTTAGGACCAGGCTATATCACAACATGTGTTACATACAGCAGGTTTAGTACCAGGCTATATAGCAACATGTGTTACATACAGCAGGTTTAGTACCAGGCTATATCACAACATGTATACAGCAGGTTTAGGACCAGGCTATATCACAACATGTGTTACGTACAGCAGGTTTAGTACCAGGCTATATCACAACATGTGTTACGTACAGCAGGTTTAGTACCAGGCTATATCACAACATATATACAGCAGGTTTAGGACCAGGCTATATCACAACATATATACAGCAGGTTTAGTACCAGGCTATATCACAACATGTGTTATATACAGCAGGTTTAGTACCAGGCTATATCACAACATACATACAGCAGGTTTAGGACCAGGCTATATCACAACATATATACAGCAGGTTTAGGACCAGGCTATATCACAACATATATACAGCAGGTTTAGAACCAGGCTATATCACAACATGTGTTATATACAGCAGGTTTAGGACCAGGCTATATCACAACATGTGTTACGTACAGCAGGTTTAGGACCAGGCTATATCACAACATGTGTTACATACAGCAGGTTTAGGACCAGGCTATATCACAACATATATACAGCAGGTTTAGGACCAGGCTATATCACAACATATATACAGCAGGTTTAGGACCAGGCTATATCACAACATATATACAGCAGGTTTAGGACCAGGCTATATCACAACATGTGTTACATACAGCAGGTTTAGGACCAGGCTATATCACAACATATATACAGCAGGTTTAGGACCAGGCTATATCACAACATGTGTTACGTACAGCAGGTTTAGGACCAGGCTATATCACAACATATATACAGCAGGTTTAGGACCAGGCTATATCACAACATATATACAGCAGGTTTAGGACCAGGCTATATCACAACATGTGTTACATACAGCAGGTTTAGTACCAGGCTATATCACAACATATATACAGCAGGTTTAGTACCAGGCTATATCACAACATATATACAGCAGGTTTAGGACCAGGCTATATCACAACATGTGTTACATACAGCAGGTTTAGGACCAGGCTATATCACAACATGTGTTACATACAGCAGGTTTAGGACCAGGCTATATCACAACATGTGTTACATACAGCAGGTTTAGGACCAGGCTATATCACAACATATATACAGCAGGTTTAGGACCAGGCTATATCACAACATGTGTTACATACAGCAGGTTTAGTACCAGGCTATATCACAACATGTGTTACATACAGCAGGTTTAGGACCAGGCTATATCACAACATATATACAGCAGGTTTAGTACCAGGCTATATCACAACATGTGTTACATACAGCAGGTTTAGGACCAGGCTATATCACAACATGTGTTACGTACAGCAGGTTTAGGACCAGGCTATATCACAACATGTGTTACATACAGCAGGTTTAGGACCAGGCTATATCACAACATATATACAGCAGGTTTAGTACCAGGCTATATCACAACATATATAGAGCAGGTTTAGGACCAGGCTATATCACAACATGTGTTACATACAGCAGGTTTAGGACCAGGCTATATCACAACATATATACAGCAGGTTTAGGACCAGGCTATATCACAACATATAAACAGCAGGTTTAGGACCAGGCTATATCACAACATGTGTTACATACAGCAGGTTTAGGACCAGGCTATATCACAACATATATACAGCAGGTTTAGTACCAGGCTATATCACAACATGTGTTACATACAGCAGGTTTAGTACCAGGCTATATCACAACATATATACAGCAGGTTTAGGACCAGGCTATATCACAACATATATACAGCAGGTTTAGGACCAGGCTATATCACAACATATATACAGCAGGTTTAGGACCAGGCTATATCACAACATATATACAGCAGGTTTAGTACCAGGCTATATCACAACATGTGTTACATACAGCAGGTTTAGGACCAGGCTATATCACAACATGTGTTACATACAGCAGGTTTAGGACCAGGCTATATCACAACGTATTACATACAGCAGGTTTAGGACCAGGCTATATCACAACATATATACAGCAGGTTTAGGACCAGGCTATATCACAACATATATACAGCAGGTTTAGGACCAGGCTATATCACAACATGTGTTACATACAGCAGGTTTAGTACCAGGCTATATCACAACATGTGTTACATACAGCAGGTTTAGGACCAGGCTATATCACAACATGTGTTACATACAGCAGGTTTAGGACCAGGCTATATCACAACGTATTACATACAGCAGGTTTAGGACCAGGCTATATCACAACATATATACAGCAGGTTTAGGACCAGGCTATATCACAACATATATACAGCAGGTTTAGGACCAGGCTATATCACAACATGTGTTACATACAGCAGGTTTAGTACCAGGCTATATCACAACATGTGTTACATACAGCAGGTTTAGGACCAGGCTATATCACAACATATATACAGCAGGTTTTTAAAGGACCAAATAATCTGATCTGGTTCGTGTTTTCCTTTTTTGCCATAGAAACAAATATCGCAATACTGGTATCATCCCAGCCTTTAGGTTTTTTTGTGTACATTTCTCACGTTCAGGACTACCACTATTGCATATGACTGATTGGAACATTGGAAAATTGCTTTGGATTACTCAATGATGTGTACATTATTTTACTGTCTTCTCACGAAACAGCTGCTTTTCTAGTCTGATTTGAATACATGTACATTCTGCCTAAAAGTGAAACAGTTTGAAAAATAACTTTGTTAACTCAAGAGTCTACATTCGAATCATCTTGAATTCTTTTTTTCTATTATTTAATGGTCACAAGGTGGAGTCGTGTACCTATAAGTAATTAAGGGTAAGCCTTGTTAAGGTACAGTATGCATTGTATGCTCTGATGTAGATGATTATCTTATAGACTGGCACTGAGACAGGACATAATAAAGGTGAAATAAATAAATAAATAAAATAAATACATGGTTTAGTTTACAATCAGTAGTATAGTGCTTGTACTTTTTTGAATGAATTTCTTTGAATGTTGTATTAAAAAATATATATTTTTAAATGTTGTCTTACTGTACATTTAAAAATAAAGATAGAAACTTAGAAATTGTTTTGAAATGCAAAATAGTGCATTTTTGGGGTGGAAGCAATGTTTTCGTCCCTGAGCAAATATCAGGTCTGCTGAGGGCAAACATGAACATTGTGAAAATTCTGTGCAACTTCCAGCGTGCCTTCACTGTGAACACTGAGGCTGTATCCGCTTTTAGTTACAGTTTTACTGTGAACACTGAGGCTGTACCTGCTTTAAGTTACAGTTTTACTGTGAACACTGAGGCTGTATCCGCTTTTAGTTACAGTTTTACTGTGAACACTGAGGCTGTATCCGCTTTTAAGTTAGAGTTATAACAGTGAACACTGAGGCTGTAGCTGCTTTAAGTTACAGTTTACTGTGAACACTGAGGCTGTACCTGCTTTTAGTTACAGTTTTACTGTGAACACTGAGGCTGTAGCCGCTTTAAGTTAGAGTTATAACAGTGAACACTGAGGCTGTAGCTGCTTTAAGTTACAGTTTACTGTGAACACTGAGGCTGTACCTGCTTTTAGTTACAGTTTTACTGTGAACACTGAGGCTGGACCTGCTTTTAGTTACAGTTTTACTGTGAACACTGAGGCTGTAGCCGCTTTAAGTTAGAGTTATAACAGTGAACACTGAGGCTGTAGCTGCTTTAAGTTACAGTTTACTGTGAACACTGAGGCTGTACCTGCTTTTAGTTACAGTTTTACTGTGAACACTGAGGCTGGACCTGCTTTTAGTTACAGTTTTACTGTGAACACTGAGGCTGTAGCCGCTTTAAGTTAGAGTTATAACAGTGAACACTGAGGCTGTAGCTGCTTTAAGTTACAGTTTACTGTGAACACTGAGGCTGTACCCGCTTTAAGTTACAGTTTTACTGTGAACACTGAGGCTGGACCTGCTTTAAGTTACAGTTTTACTGTGAACACTGAGGCTGTAGCTGCTTTAAGTTAGAGTTATAACAGTGGTCAAGTAGGCTACTGTGGCTATTTGATCACAATGTAGCCCTACCAGAGTGGCCTACCATCGAAAAACAATGGAGAAAATGCATCCCATAACATTTTAACATGGAAATAGCTGTTCTATCATTCAGCCTACAGTAGCAGCCAATGTGTGGTGTTCAATGCAGGCCTACATTCCACGAGACTTCTGAGAGAAAATAACATGCAGGGCTTGACATGAACCTGTTTATCCATTTGTCCTTCAGACAAGGAGGTGACTGAAAACATTGTGTTGTTTGATACAAGAAACCTCTTTACAAAATATAATACATTATTATTCCCATACTATTAATACAGAGAATCAGACCAATTATGCTACCCTCTGCCTATTGGCTACTAAGCTTATTCAAGCCTGTCTTAAAATACAACACTGCCCCTTTAAGACCCCCCCCAAAAATCTGTTTATCTGACTTATTTTTCAAAGATGTCTAGAAATGTACACGTAATGTGCTCTTGTAGGAAGCAATCACTCCCCTATTGCTGACTACACATTATATATAACTGGGCTAATAACTCACTAACTAGCAAAGAATATGAACACAATGTGCCCACGTGGCTGCATGCAGCTCTCGCTTTGATCTCAAAACAAATGCATCATAAGGCTCCCGAGTGGCACGGTGGTCTAAGGCACTGCATCTCAGTGGTAGAGGCATCACTACAGACCCTGGTTCGATCGCGGGCTGTATCACAAACGGCTGTGATCGGGAGTCCCATAGGGCGGTGCAGAATTGGCCCAGTGTTGTCCGGGTTAGGCGAGGGTTTGACCAGGGTAGGCGAGGGTTTGACCAGGGTAGGCGAGGGTTTGATCAGGGTAGGCGAGGGTTTTACCAGGGTAGGCGAGGGTTTGACCAGGGTAGGCGAGGGTTTGACCAGGGTAGGCGAGGGTTTGACCAGGGTAGGCGAGGGTTTGACCAGGGTAGGCGAGGGTTTGACCAGGGTAGGCGAGGGTTTTACCAGGGTAGGCGAGGGTTTGACCAGGGTAGGCGAGGGTTTGACCAGGGTAGGCGAGGGTTTGACCAGGGTAGGCGAGGGTTTGACCAGGGTAGGCGAGGGTTTGATCAGGGTAGGCGGGGGTTTGACCAGGGTAGGCGAGGGTTTAACCAGAGAAGGGGAGGGTGGGCCGTCATTCTATAATAAGAATTTGTTCTTAACTGATTTGCCTGGTTAAATTAAAAATAAATAAAACAAATCTACTTATGATCACAGCTGTAAACACAATCCAGTTCAAAGTATACGACACAGATCCATAAATGGCAATAGTTTATTTGCATATAGGCCTACTGCAGCTCTGATTGGCTATGCCCATTGGTGGGAAAAAGTAGCCAATTGTCATATTTGAGTAAAAGTAAAGATACTGTAATAGAAAATGACTCAAGTAAAAAGGAAAGTCACCCAGTAAAATACTACTTGAGTAAAAATCCCAAAGTATTGGGTTTAAAATCAACTTAAGTACCAAAGTAAATGTCAGCAAATTGTACATTTGTAAAAAGTAAATTGTTAAAATATACGTAGGTATCAAAGTAAAAGTATAAAAAATGTCAAATTCCTTAATCAAACCATATGGCACCATTTTCTATTTTTTTAAATGTACCGATAGCCAGGGGAACACTCCAACACTCAGACATCATTTACAGATAGTCAGGGCACACTCCAACACTCAGACATCATTACAGATAGCCAGGGGCACGCTCCAACACTCAGACATCATTTACAGATAGCCAGGGGAACACTCCAACACTCAGACATCATTTACAGATAGCCAGGGGCCCACTCCAACACTCAGACATCATTTACAGATAGCCAGGGGAACACTCCAACACTCAGACATCATTTACAGATAGCCAGGGGAACACTCCAACACTCAGACATCATTTACAGATAGCCAGGGGCCCACTCCAACACTCAGACATCATTTACAGATAGCCAGGGGCACGCTCCAACACTCAGACATCATTTACCGACAGTCAGGGGCCCACTCCAACACTCAGACATCATTTACCGATAGTCAGGGGCCCACTCCAACACTCAGACATCATTTACAGATAGCCAGGGGCCCACTCCAACACTCAGACATCATTTACAAATGAGGCCAGTGTTTAGTGAGTCCGCCAGATCAGAGGTAGTAGGGTTGACCAGGGATGTTCTCTTGATAAGTGTGTGAATTAGATCATTTTCCTGTCCTGCTAAGCATTCAAAATGTAACGAGTACTTTTTTGTGTCAGGGAAATTGTATGGAGTACATACATTTCTTTAGGAATGTAAGTGAAGTAAAAGTAAAATTTGTCAAAAATATAAATAGTAAAGTAAAGTACAGATACCCCCAAAAATGTGTCACGACTTCTTCCGAAGTCGATGCCTCTCCTTGTTCGGGCGGTGCTCGGCGGTCGACGTCACCGGTCTTCTAGCCATCATTGATCCATTTTTCATTTTCCATTGGTTTTGTCTTGTCTTCTTACACACCTGGTTTCAATCCCATTCATTACCTGTTGTGAATTTAACCCTCTGTTTCCCCTCATGTCTTTGTCAGAGATTGTTTGTTGTTCAGTATTCGTGTTGGTGTGCAACGGGTCCTCGTACACAGTTTGTTTTATTGTATTCATGGTTTTGGAGTTTTTTTATTTTTATTTTTAAGTTATTTAACTACTCCATTCCACCAATTTTGATTCTCCTGCGCCTGACTTCCCTGCGCGCGCACGCACACAACTGTCTATTCCTCACCGGTCTGGAGTATGTGGTGAGACATTCACAATATAATTATATTCCTATACGTTCTGCTTACAACAAAATATCTTGCATGTTTCAGAATGTTGCATTGAACGTGGCTAAAATTGTGTCATTTCGATCACAATTGCCACAGTAAAGGGAAACGTTAATAGTGTTAACTAAACGTGCATCGTGGAAGCTTCATTTTTAGTCGGCAACCACAGTTGGGATGTTCGGTTGCAAAATGTAGCTCCTCCTCCATCGTGCCCAATTTCAACACAGACGGCAGTGAGGGTTCATTGGGTAGTGGGTTGGTTGGACCTACGTGGTGACGTAAGCGGGCGTTTACGTTGGACATGTTCGTTTTGCATGGCCCGGTGGTCCGTCTCAGTGGAGTTTAAACGTTTTAAAAACACAGGTGCCAAATTCATTCCACGGAGGGCCGAGTGTCGGTGGGTTTGCGCTCTTCCCTTGTACTTGAGTGATGAATTAAGGTCCGTAATTAGTAAGGAATTCCTCACACCTGGTGGACTTGGGCTGAAATTGAAAGGGGAAAAACTAAACCTTGCAGCCCATAGGCCAAGCTGTCACGCCTGTTTTAAACCATCCCATTATTGGTCCTTAAGAGAAATCTCCACCCACCCGAGACAGCTGGCCATGTTAAACCAACTGGCCCATTGATACTTCCCTCGACGCTGAACAGAATGACATCTCCATATATTATTTAAAAACAAATGTAGGGCTACATTTGTTGAGTTTGAACTGCTTGTGAAAGTAGGCTACTGTTTTTTTTTTGTGTCAATTTCAGCACAACGGGAACAGAAAGTGCCCCTATGCAGGCTACTTGTACATGTAGTCTGAGTGGCTTGTCTAGTTTACCCTTTGCACAGCGAGTTATTTAATAGTTGTTTAGCGAACTGAAACTTCACATTTTCTTCTCAGGGAATGCCTTTGCTTTAAACTACTTTGTTTGCTAACGTGGCATCAAATAGAAAGTGGTGTCGGTTGTAGTTTCTGATTGGTGAACTTCGAGAGGTGGTGTAGCTGGTTTGGCTTGTGTACTAGAGTACTGTCAAAAGATCTGGAGCTGTCGCATAGCCAGGCTGGTCCGAACTCTCACTAAAATGTAAGAGGCATACGTGTCTGTATTGTATTCACCTGCCCGTCCTTAATTAAACTTCAACATGAGTGGCGAAAATGAAAAACCCGCCTTGGTTTATGGCGAAATCAACGACAATCAAAATGTGTTAGATCTGGAAAAAATTACAATTATGAAGTATGCCGTTGACAGCGAGGACGTGCGCATGGAGCACAAGATACGACTCCAGAACAGCGACGATACAAACCAAACCATCAAACTATACAAGCGGCGATGGTTCATCGTGTTGCTGTTCAGCTCGTATTCTCTCTGTAACTCGTTCCAATGGATCCAGTACGGAATTATCAACAACATTTTCATGAAGTTCTACGGGGTAGATTCTTTCACTATAGATTGGATGTCTATGATATACATGTTGACTTACATTCCCTTCATATTCCCGGTCACCTGGTTACTGGATAAGAAGGGGCTCCGTGTCATTGCGCTGGTTGCTACAGCCATGAATTGCGCGGGGACTTGGATCAAAGTGACCAGTGTGAGACCCGACCTGTTCGCGGTCACCATGTTCGGACAGTTCTGCTGCTCCTTTGCGCAGGTGTTTATCCTCGGGATGCCGTCGAAGATCGCCTCGGTGTGGTTCGGATCGGAGGAGGTGTCCACCGCTTGCTCCATCGGGGTCTTCGGAAACCAGGTATGTTATGTTGTCTAAGGTCCAATATATTCAAAAGTAATTGCAGATGTAGCTATTTGTTTATGTTGTCAGTCATTTTGCACTTTTAATGAATGATAAGTCACTTATCGGAATGTTAAAGATTACTCCACCCATGTGTCCATTTGGCCCAGTTGGGAATTGCGCAATGACGCAAGATTCTCAAGCCACCGCTGGCCTATATTGGCCAGTTGGTAATCTCGCATCCTCTGCCCTCAAAGGTGAAAGGTCAATGTCATCACGTACATATTCATTTGTTCCACTGACGAGACTGAGAGAACAGTGTACAGTGTGAGTCTAGTCACAAGTTCAAGCCACCATGGATAATCTCTTTATCTCTGGGCCTGAAAGGTGAACGTCACAGGTACAGATGTATTTGTCCCACTGACCAACTGGCCTGGCTTGAGAGATCAATGTATAGGGTTATCTATACCATAGCATAATCACAGGACATAAGCCCTCAGGGCACCATAACAATTTCAATGGAAGTGGGAAACTAAACATTTCCATTTACAACTCTCAAGTCCAATGACCATTTGCCAAGTAAGGTTCCTGTGTTGTTGAAGTTCTAAGTTTGGACGTCACGCTTGCTTCTTCATTCCGTGCTGTGTTTGAGATCCATAGGTGCTGAATAAGGGATTCTCATATCTCTTTATAACGCACGTGCGGGTACACTCAAAGTAGCACTGGAGTGAGAGACTCACAAAGCTGTGTGAGGAAGACGAGACGTTTCTGAGGACCAGTCAAAAAAACATGGGCCTTAGAGACAATCCTTAGTCTTAACCTTCTTGTTACAGGGAAGTCGACATCTCAGCGTAACACTTCTAAAGGATATGAATCTACAGTAGGCCTATTTACATGTTTAAAAAAAATATATAACCTGACATTATGTTACAGCGACGTTGACACTTCATATTTCAGCCTTGCTGTACAAGGCCCCGTATAGGGTGGCGCAGTGGTCTAGGGCAGTGCTAGCTGCGCCACCAGAGTCTCTGGGTTCGCGCCCAGGCTCTGTCGCAACCGGGAGGTCCGTGGGGCGACGCCCAATTGGCATAGCGTCGTCCGGGTTAGGGAGGGTTTGGCCGGTAGGGGTATCCTTGTCTCAGTATGTAAAATGTAATAAAATGTATGCACTCTACTGTAAGTCGCTCTGGATAAGAGCGTCTGCTAAATGACTAATGTAAATGTATAGAGGCCATATACCTTGCCTTCGGAAAGTATTCGTACCCCTTGACTTTTCCGCATTGTTACGTTACAGCCTTATCCTTAAATTGCTGGGGATTCGTAAAAAATAAATAAATATCTAGCACAATACCCCATAATGACAAAGCGAAAATAGTAAAAAGAATCACAAATCTAAAAGAAATGACCTTATTTTTATAAGTATTCAGACCCTTTGCTATGAGACATGAAATTGAGCTCAGGTGCATCCTGTTTCCATGGATCATCCTTGAGATGTTTCTACAACTTAGTTGGAGTCCACCTGTGGTAAATTAAATTGATTGCTCATGATTTGGAAAGGCACACACCTGTCTATATAAGGTCCCACAGTTGACAGTGCATGTCAGAGCAAAGACCAAGCCATGAGGTTGAAGGAATTGTCCGTAGAGCTCCAAGACAGGATTGTGTCGAGGCACAGATCTGGAGAAGGGTACCAAAACATGTCTGCAGCATTGAACACCATGGCATCCAATCCATAATTCTTAAATGGAAGAAGTTTGGAACCACCAAGACTCTTCCTAGAGCTGGCTGCCTAGCCAAACTGAGCAATCTGGGGAGAAGGTCACCTCCCTGACCAAGGCCCAAGAACCTGATGGTCACTCTGACTGAGCTCCAGAGTTCCTTTGTGGACATGGGAGAACCTTCCATAAGGGCAACCATCTCTGCAGCACTCCACCAATCAGGCCTTTATGGTAGGGTGGCCAGATGGAAGCCACTCCCTCCAAAATCACCCGACCTCAACCCAATTGAGATGGTTTGGGATGAGATGGACCGCAGAATGAAGGAAAAGCAGCCAACCAGTGCTCAGCACATATGGGAACTCCTTCAAGACTGTTGGAAAAGCATTCCTCATGAAGCTGGTTGAGAGAATGCCAAGAGTATGCAAACCTGTCAAGGCAAAGAGTGGCTATTTTTGAAGAATCTCAAATATAAAATATAATTTGAGTTAACACTTATGTAATCATGTAGTAACCAAATGTTATTTCATAGTTTTGAAGTCTTAACTATTCTTATTATAAAACCCTTGAATGAGTAGGTGTCTAAACTTTTTACTGTGTTATTTATATAAATACACAATCTGGCTAAAACCCAGATGAGAGCGTAGTACTTTTTCACAGTTGCGTTTCTCTAAGGAAGTGTACACCAGTGTAGACTGTTATTCAGCTAATATGGTAATATGTTAGGCAAATGGACTGGAACACCAGCTATAGCTAACTACTGAGTTGTTGCACATTAACAGAGTTGTCTTAATTCATCACATGTTGTCTTGAAACACAGAGTAATTTAACCTCTGACCTCTAGCTGGTGTTCATGGAGACTTTGCTTCTTCTCACGTCAGTTTGTTATTTTCATAAGTATTGTTTTGGTTTTCCTTTACTTATTCCTAGTTAGTGATAACACTCATTTTCAGGCCCACAAATTAACTTTGAGACTGGTAATTAAATAATGAGACGGGTTTTCTCTTATTTCACGTTATCCCATTGTTACCATGCAACAAGGTGTCTCAGAAGTGTCGGTGCCTTTTCCAAATAAGGAAGTGTAAAAAAATAAATAAAAAATAAATAAATAAATAATAACCAGGACACTGCATTCTCTTAAGTTATCATGAATTAATTCACCACGCACCGCAACAAGTAACCTCAGATCAAGTTCTTTCCCTATTTAAAAAAATATATACAATAAAGTTTACATATCCTTTGACGGCTAAGTTATTCAGCCAGTATGGAAATGTATTAACCAAATGGGGTGAATCACTGAGGCCCAACTGTTCATGTGAAACTACTCAGAGTTGTCTTAGTTTAGCTGAAAAACATTCCTTACCTCCAGGAGATTTAACGGGGGATTATCTAGCAAAAAATCTACAAGGGTGCATGTGTCAGCATATTGTCTCATAAGTGCTCTGGGGATCTCATCTCGGTACCTAATGGCAGTCAGGCTACCTCTGGCGAGCACATGGAGGGCTGTGCGGCCCCACAAAGAAATGCCACCCCACACCATGACTGACCCACCGCCAAACAGGTCATGCTGGAGGATGTTGCAGGCAGCAGAACGTTCTCCACGGCGTCTCCAGACTCTGTCACGTCTGTCACATGTGCTCAGTGTGAACCTGCTTTCATCTGTGAAGAGCACAGGGCGCCAGTGGCGAATTTGCCAATCTTGGTGTTCTCTGGCAAATGCCAAACGTCCTGCACGGTGTTGGGCTGTAAGCACAACCCCCACCTGTGGACGTCGGGCCCTCATACCACCCTCATGGAGTCTCTTTCTGACCGGTTGAGCAGACGCATGCACATTTGTGGCCTGCTGGAGGTCATTTTGCAGGGCTCTGGCAGTGCTACTCCTTGCACAAAGGCGGAGGTAGCGGTCCTGCTGCTGGGTTGTTGCCCTCCTACGGCCTCCTCCACGTCTCCTGATGTACTGGCCTGTCTCCTGGTAGCGCCTCCATGCTCTGGACACTACGCTGACAGACACAGCAAACCTTCTTGCCACAGCTCGCATTGATGTGCCATCCTGGATGAGCTGCACTACCTGAGCCACTTGTGTGGGTTGTAGACTCCGTCTCATGCTACCACTAGAGTGAGAGCACCGCCAGCATTCAAAAGTGACCAAAACATCAGCCAGGAAGCATAGGAACTGAGAAGTGTTCTGTGGTCACCACCTGCAGAATCACTCCTTTATTTGGGGTGTCTTGCTAATTGCCTATAATTTCCACCTTTTGTCTATTCCATTTGCACAACAGCATGTGAAATTTATTGTCAATCAGTGTTGCTTCCTAAGTGGACAGTTTGATTTCACAGAAGTGTGATTGACTTGGAGTTACATTGTGTTGTTTAAGTGTTCCCTTTATTTTTTTGAGCAGTGTATATACATTGCAATTATTTTCGAATGAGCGGCTGTTCATGTGCGACGGATTAGCACTTCAATTAATATAATTATCAACTGTGTAGTGAATCCATTTAGTCTTTCCCGCTCTTTCTGTCCCACCCCTTTCCATTGTCTACCAAGCGTCATACCAGTTTAGCCCAATAGGGTCTTATCAATACGTTGTTAGTAACCAATATCCACTGTTTATGTATCTGTGGTTAGTTAGTAAGTAAATAATTAAGCCAATTTGTATAGCGGATTCATCATTTAGGCTAGGGTTCGTGCAGATATCCAAAGGTATGCGACGTTCAGTAATGAGAACTGATGAGGGAATATTGATACGTTAATAGAAGACTAATTGTAAATATCTGAGGAGTCAATTCGGAAGTAGACTCTATATACATTTTCCCGTGGTGCCCCAACTCAATTGAAGTTAACGTGATTAAACTAATCATATAATAATAATTACAGAATTATTTGATAAAATAAAATAAGTCTTCACATTTAATAGTCAGACACGACAAGGTGTTCTAAAACTTTGTGCTGAAATGTTTGAATATTTGCTTTGATAGTGGTTTTTACAATTTGTCGTATCAATGCTTAATAAAAGAAACTAACCATCTGAAATTTGAATAGACATTTTATAATTTCATAAAGAGAAAAGTAAAGTTGTTAACAATTTTTGTTAACTAAATTGTTTTTGTTGAAAACATTGATTGCTTTTTCAAGTGTGTGTGAGAGAATGTTGCTTACTCAGTCGTTGTCAATTGACAGCATTTTTGGCCAACAGGTCCAGATTGGACCATACCTGAAGGAATCTTAAAGGTCCGTTTCACAATTTTGGACCACACATTGGGCTCCCGAGTGGCGCAGCGGTCTAAGGCACTGCATCTCGGTGCAAGAGGCGTCACTACAGACACCCTGGTTCGAATCCAGGCTGGATCACATCCGGCTCATGATTGGGAGTCCCATAGGGGGCCGCACAATTGCCCCAGCATCATCCGGGTTTGGCTGGGGGTAGGCTGTCGTTGTAAATAAGAATTTGTTCTTAACTGACTTGCCTAGTTAAATAAAGGTTACATTTTAAAATAAATTAAGATACAGTAGAGCACAGCTGAGTACAATGCAGTAATGTCGAGTGTATCCTACTGTACTATCCTGAATGAAACCCTACTGTACTCTGATTGCAACTGCACTGTACTCTAATATACAATAGAGTTAAAATCAGCTGTACTGTATTTAACTGAATCAAACTGTACTGTGTTGTCCCCAAAAATTATTCTAAGTGTCTTTCCAACGTCCTCTAGCTTACTGGGTACATTGTTACAATGGGGTTGATTGTCAGATTGTGACAACCAGCCCTCCAATGCTAATGCTAGTTAGCATTAGTTAGTAAGATGCTCGATAGCACATGGCTTGACCTAAACTTAAATAGGCTTGAAATAAAGCTGTCCCTTTCCTCTTTTCAATAAAAGTAATTGTTTATGGATACTCCCATCATACAACTACTTATTAAATAAATAGCAAACATATGAATATTTACTTTAACCCATGAGAAAATCTATTCCCCCCTCAATGTTTTGTGATTCTGAATTGACCACATTGATGACCTCTGTTATACAGAACACTTTTCTTTTTATGTTTTTATTTTATCTTGATATTATTCTCAATTATATTATTATTCTCTAAATGATATATATATAGAACTCAAATAGGCTGTAACTACTTTAGAAGCACATATTGTGCCCTAAAAAATGAAAATGTAATGCTGTAAATGTACTGAACAAAAATATAAACAATTTCCAAAGATTTTACTGAGTTACAGTTAATATATAGAAATCAGTCAATTGAAATAAATTCGTTAGGCCCTAATCTATGGATTCCACATGACTGGGCAGGGGCACAGCCATGAGTGGGCCTGGGAGGGCATAGGCCCACCCACTTCCAAGCCCACCCACTTGGGAGCCAGACCCAGACATTCAGAATGATTTTTTTTTTCCCCCCACAAAAGGGGTTTATTACAGACTGACATTTCATCAGCTGTCTGGTTAGCTGGTCTCAGACGACCCCGCAGGTGAAGAAGCCGGATGTGGAGGTCCTGGGCTGGCATGGTTACACGCGTTTGTGAGGCTGGTTTGAGGTACTGCCAAATTATCTGAAACAAAATTGGAGGGATGATAAAGAAATTAACATAATTCTCTGGCAACTGCTCTAGTGGACATTCCTGCAGTCAGCATGTCAATTCTGACTTCTGTGGCATTGTGTTGAGACAACTGCACATTTTATTGTCCCCAACACAAGGTCCACCTGATGCCTACCTAATTATTATTTTCAAAATCAGTAAGTAATCAAATCAAGTTTATTTTTTATATAGCCCTTCGTACATCAGCTAATAGTAGAGCCTTAAATAGATAAGTTAACTTGTCCGTGAGAGATTTACACGGTTATCAAAACGTCACGCCAGGGTGAGCCTCCACACAACATAGCCCTTAAGTGTTTCTAAAATCCCCTATTGGGAAAAATTAATGGTGGAAAAAACGATTGGAGCCATTTCCCTGTTTTGACCACTAGGTTTTATGGGTATTATGACTCGTACTGTGCTACTCTATTGCAGCCAGCACTTGTAGGTCAAAGTAACAACTCAAATTAACACATCCCTCAGAAAAACGAATCATAACTTAAACTGCACATCGCTAATCTATGATCATTGATTTCCGTAAGATGCTATCTTTCTGTGCCCTCAAATGTTTGGATATACTAGTAAAGTTAACAGGTTGTTAGCTAGCTAGCCAATGAGGTAACATGCTCTAATAAAGTGTAAAAGAAAAGGTTAACAACGTCGCTGTGCGAGTAGTTTTAGAACTGCCCACAACATGGATGGAGAAAGCGTTCCCGGCGATCCTCTACTGGAAGATAAAGTATTGCGCCGGTAAAATGGGATCTTTTGAGCTAGACGCAAGCTGTTTTCACTTT
Source organism: Salvelinus fontinalis (assembly GCF_029448725.1). Taxonomy (NCBI): domain Eukaryota; kingdom Metazoa; phylum Chordata; class Actinopteri; order Salmoniformes; family Salmonidae; genus Salvelinus; species Salvelinus fontinalis. The sequence goes on along the minus strand of NC_074691.1, from coordinate 40,030,975 downwards.
AGTAATGGGTACTTTTGAAACAACGGTACAGCGAGCCCTTATCATTACAACAATTTATATTTTCATAGTCGCACAAAATAAAACTCCTTGTCGCACTGCTAAATATTTTTGTGGGATGCCCCCTCATCCCCTCCATTAGAGCCCTGACAACACATCCAAATGAATGATAGATTTCACAATTATTTTCTTAAATGATTGATGAACACAGATACTTAAGGTACTTGTTATGTTGTCTGGTCCTCCCACTGTGACTTGGTGGCTACGTGGTGCTGAATGTGCATGATGATGATCCTGAGATCTATTTATCTCCAGTAAATATCAATGTCTTCATTTTGTGACATGATGGTTGGTGCTTAGCTGCCAATTTAACAAATGAAAAATGATCTTACTCTGAAATCCATCTCATCCATATAAACCTAACCTGTCCAGTTTTCACTCAGCCAACTGCAAGTGGTTTTGGATCGTTAGTATTTTAAATACCTAGAGAGTTAGAGTTGGGTTGAATAGGTCACAGTGGCAAGAACTCTGTGACGTCATCCGCTTTCTGAATAGAATGTGTGTTTTTACTCTTTGGACCAAGGGTCACATGTTGTATCTAATCGGCATTGAGCTAATCCATGAGCTCCAAGTCCACTAGTGAGTGGATATTTGATCCCCTAAACGGGTGACGGTCCCAAAGCATAAAGATGTATCATTTGATCCTTATCCACCACAGAGTATTTCCAACTGCCTTCACACCGTCGGCTGGGAAAGCGTCTGATGTCAGTCATTTAAAGCTATCAGCTAAAATCAATTCAAATCACATGCTTGGTAAACAACAGGTGTAGATTAACAGTGAAACGCTTACTGACGGCTCTTCCCAACAACGCAGAGAGAAAAATAGGTGTTGCAGACTAACAGTGGGTGTTGCTCAAAATGCGTACTGCCACGCTTCAAGCACGCAAATTGGAGCATGAGTCCAAATCAAAGTATTCCAAACGGAGCACGGAGGGCACTTCTTGAATACGTACTCTCTGTTTGAACGTATTTTGAAGCACGCATTCGATGGAAGCTTCAAAGGAAAGTATGCAAAGAAATATGATGCAACCACGTAAAACAATGTACGCAACATTTCTTGAAATCGATGTCGGCCATTATTTGAGCTGAAGCGAGATGATAATTATAAATAATAATAATGATAAAATACACTGACTGAATGAATGAAATGTTGCCGATTTGACATCTCATTTGCTGCCTGACTACAATATCTTATCTAGATACATTAATAAATACATGCTGTGTTATTTTTGCCATGTTTACCTGCCTACGTACCATAGATCATAAGTCAATAGTGCTAACTGTCTAGCTACTACAGTCGTGGCCAAAAGTTGAGAATAACACTAATTTTCAGTCTGCTGCCTCAGTATGTATGATGGCAATTTGCATATACTAAAGAATGTTATGAAGAGTTTTCAGATGAATTGCAAACAATTGCAAAGTCCCCCTTTGCCATGCAAATGAACTGAATCCCCCAAAAACATTTCCACTGCATTTCAGCCCTGCCACAAAAGGACCAGCTGACATGTCAGTGATTCTATCGTTAACACAGGTGTCAGTGTTGACGAGGACAAGGCTGGAGATCACTGTCATGCTGATTGAGTTCGAAAAACAGACTAGAAGATTCAAAAGGAGAGTGGTGCTTGGAATCATTGTTCTTCCTCTGTCATCTATGGTTACCTGCAAGGAAACATGTGCCGTCATCATTGCTTTGCACAAAAAGGGCTTCACAGGCAAGGATATTGCTGCAAGTAAGATTGCACCTAAATCAACCATTTATCGGATCATCAAGAACTTCAAGGAGAGTGGTTCAAACGTTGTAAAGAAGGCTTCAGGGCGCCCAAGAATGATCAGCAAGCGCCAGGACCGTCTCCTAAAGTTGATTCAGCTGCGGGATCGGGGCATCACCAGTACAGAGCTTGCTCAGGAATGGCAGCAGGTAGGTGTGAGTGCATCTGCACGAACAGTGAGGCGAGGACTTTGAGGATGGCCTGGTGTCAAGAAGGGCAGCAAAGAAGCCACTTCTCTCCAGGACAAACATCAGGGACAGACTGATATTCTGCAAAAGGTACAGGGGTCTGACTGCTGAGGACTGGGGTAAAGTAATTTTCTCTGATGAATCCCCTTTCCGATTGTTTGGGCCATCTGGAAAAAAGCTTGTCCGGAGAAGACGATGTGAGTGCAACCATCAGTCCTGTGTCATGCCAACAGTAAAGCATCCTGAGACCATTCATGTGTAGGGTTGCTTCTCAGCCAAGGGAGTGGGCTGACTCAATTTTAACTAAGAACACAGCCATGAATAAAGAATGGTACCAACACATCCTCCGAGAGCAACTTCTCCCAACCATCCAGGAACAGTTTGGTGACGAACAATGCCTTTTCCAGCATGATGGAGCACCTTACCATAAGGCAAAAGTGATAACTAATTGGCTAGGGGAACAGCCCGTCTGGTGTTCAACCTTCCCAAGTTCTCTCACGTCACCCCGCTCCTCCGCTCTCTCCACTGGCTTCCAGTTGAAGCTCGCATCCGCTACAAGACCATGGTGCTTGCCTACGGAGCTGTGAGGGGAACGGCACCTCAGTACCTTCAGGCTCTGATCAGGCCCTACACCCAAACAAGGGCACTGCGTTCATCCACCTCTGGCCTGCTCGCCTCCCTACCACTGAGGAAGTACAGTTCCCGCTCAGCCCAGTCAAAACTGTTCGCTGCTCTGGCACCCCAATGGTGGAACAAACTCCCTCACGACGCCAGGACAGCGGAGTCAATCACCACCTTCCGGAGACACCTGAAACCCCACCTCTTCAAGGAATACCTAGGATAAAGCAATCCTTCTGCCCCCCCCCCCCTTAAAAGATCTGATGCACTATTGTAAAGTGGCTGTTCCACTGGATGTCATAAGGTGAATGCACCAATTTGTAAGTCGCTCTGGATAAGAGCGTCTGCTAAATGACTTAAATGTAATGTAAATGTAAACAAAACATCGATATTCTGGGTCCATGGCCAGGAAACTCCCCAGACCTTAATCCCATTTAGAACTTGTGGTCAATCCTCAAGAGGCGGGTGGACAAACAAAAACCCACCAACTCCATGCATTGATTATGCAAGAATGGGCTGCCATCAGTCAGGATGTGGCCCAGAAGTTAATTGACAGCATGCCAGTGCGGATTGCAGAGGTCTTGAAAAAGAAGGGTCAACACTGCAAAATATTGACTCTTTGCCTTTGACACTGAAATTCTTGTAATTATACTTCAATATTGCATAGTAAAATCTGACAAATATCTAAAGACACTGAAGCAGCAAACTTTGTGGAAATTCATATTTGTGCCGTTCTCAACTTTTGGCGACGACGGTAGTTGCAAATTAAATAAATACAGGCTTAATTTATTTATTTTTGGGGGCTTGCATGTTTTGCATGTTATTTTGGCATTAATACATGGTCTTATCAATTTGCATTTGGTACCTTGGATCGAGTGTTAGCACCAACTCACGAAACCCCCGTTTCTCCACCGTGTAAATTGGGGCCATGTTAAGTTGCAACGGCAGCTGTTAACTCTTTCCATCTTCGTGATTCTTTGCAATATTGTGTGCCGCGGGCAAAAGCCTCTTGCAAACGTCTGAGTCGGGTTTGTTTAGAGCTCTCGGCTATACTTTTGGGTCTCATCCGTAGACTCTCATCTGTACTGTTTCACATAATTCTTGCGTAGGTGGTAAGAGGTTAGTGGTTTGAGCCTGTTGTCGGGACCGGCCTGCGGCATATTTTGCAGAGGTCGGTTTTTTGGTCTGTCAGACTTTTCTTACCCAAACCACGTCCATGCGACCGAAGTAGCCCCTCTTTTAGGTACGGGCTCTGTGTCTCTGGGCTCTGTGTCTCTGGGCTCTGTGTCACGCTCACTCTCCATGTTTGTGTTGCAAATGTCTTTCCACATGGCTTTCTCCATTCAACTACCTGTTGATGACTTGCTGTTCAAGATACAACACTACATGGTCAAAAGTATTTGGGCTCTCCTTCAAATTAGTGGATTTGGCTATTTCAGCCACACCCGTTGCTTACAGGTGTATAAAAGCACACAGCCATGCAATCTCCATAAACAAACATTGACAGTAGATTGGCTTCACTGAAGAGCTCAGTGACTTTACACATGGCACTGTCATAGGATGCAATCTTTCCAACAAGTCAGTAAACCAACTTTCTGCCTTTCTATTGCTCTCTGCCATTGGACTTTGGAACAATGGAAATGGTTTTCTGGAGTGACGAATCACGCTTTACCATCTGTCAGTCCGATGGACGAATTTGGTTTTGTCGGACGCCAGGAAAACACTAGCTGCCCGAAATGCATAGTGCCAATTGTAAAGTTTAGTAGAAGAGGATTAATGGTCCTGGGCTTCATGGTTCAGGCTAGGACCCTTAGTTCCAGTGAAGGGAAATCTTACCACTACAGCATAGAATGATATTCTAGGCGATTCTGTGCTTCTAACTTTGTGGCAACAGTTTGGGTAAGGCCCTTTCCTGTTTCAGCATGACAATGCCCCCGTGCACAAAGCGAGGTCCATACAGAAATGGTTTGTCAGGATCAGTGTAGAAGAACTTGACTGGCCTGGACAGAGCCCTGATCTCAACTCCATCGAAGACCATTTGGGATGAATTGGAACGCAGACTGCGAGCCAGGCCTAATCGCTCAACATGTGTACAGTATGTGTTGGTCATATAGAGTCTCTATGGTTATATCACTTTGTGGCTTTTCAAAAACTAGATGTCACTTCTGGACATTTTTGGAAGGGATGGACCAACATGCACTGTGTAGTATCACGTTTGAGCCAGGTTAATTTTACACTGGTGTAGTGCTACTGTAACTAGATTGAATGAAAAGCTGTCTGCCAAATTATGTCTGTCTCCAACATGCATATTCACTATACACGTTTGTGTTTTCTGTTAAAGCTGTACTGTCTGTCTTCTCTTCCAGTTGGGTATAGCCATTGGCTTCCTGGTCCCTCCCATCCTGGTGCCTAACAGTGAGGACATGGATCAGCTGGCCTATCACATCAGTATCATGTTCTACATCACAGCAGGAGTTGCTACGCTGCTCTTCATACTGGTCGTCATGGGTAACTATTATACACTTATTATAATGCACTATGTAGCCTACAGGTGTACATGTAGTGACAGGCATGGATCTACACTCACTTCCTGTAGGCCCTATTCCAATGAGGCACTGGTGATTCATCAATAGATCTGAATTAAAGGGCAAGATCAGGAACGTTATGTGAAACATGTAGACTCTGATCTGGTTCTGGAGATGAATACGAAAAGCGGTGGAAATTCCGCTTTAATCTGACGTGGGGATATCTCTGCTTTCTAGATGCAGACGTCGGATCACCAGCTACTTGAACGAACAGCGACCTTGTAACCTACGGTAGTGCAGCGCTGTGATACTAGGCCTGGGAATTGCCAGGGGACCTCACAATATTATTGCTACTCTCACGATTCTTTATCTATTGAGATTTGCTACTGGTATTTTATTGGGATTTGACGGTCCAAATTGCTCACGGCATGTCTGCTACAGAGACGAGAGAGCATGAGAGTTATTTTTGTTTTGATCAGTCATGGAAGCTAAAACGCTGAAAACATGTCTGTATTTCAAAAGAAGATGGAGAACAAGCTATAGGATAGACCAATAGAGTTTTGGCGCAGGTACAGCCGACTAGCGCTAGCTAATGCTACCTAGCAAAACGTTGTATGAATCAAAAATATTTTTTACTAGTCGATACTTGGTGTCAACATAACTATATAATATTGCAAAATATAGCTCCCCCCCCCCCCCCCCCCCCCCATCACAAACCATTATCACTGTAACCTACATACAGGTTGCACTATGACCTGTTCAGCTAACGTTGTGCAATTTAAGCCTACTCATTCTGAGGTTTATTTTCTTTTCATATGACCTGATTTCATTCAATAGCTGTTACAGTCTTTTGTCCCAAATTACACCCTATTCCATACCTAGTTCACTGTGGGCCCTTGTCCAATGTAGTGTACTATATAGAGAATAGGGTGCTGATTGGGACTCGAATAATGTCTTGCTAGTGAAGTGCTATATAAAGGATCTGATGATAAAGGAGGATGTAGCCTGCAGGTAGTCTGCACAGAGAGGATCTATTGGACTGAGGGTTAATGCTGTCTGAGCAAGGCTCTGCTGCCTTTTTTGGCTTCTTGTTGTGCGCTACCTAGTGAATATTTACTGGTCACTAGAGACTGTCTGGCTGCTAGATGCCCTGTCTGGCTGCTAGATGCCCTGTCTGGCTGCTAGATGCCCTGTCTGGCTGCTAGATGCCCTGTCTGGCTGCTAGATGCCCTGTCTGGCTGCTAGATGCCCTGTCTGGCTGCTAGATGCCCTGTCTGGCTGCTAGATGCCCTGTCTGTCTGTCTCTGTCTGTCTGGTCCATCTGGGAGCCTGAGTTATGCCCTGCAAAGTGTGTGCCAGGTGTGGAATTTTGTGCGACAGTCTTATCTAGCTGGAGAATGTTGTGTAACGGCAGAGACGGTTGTCTAGCTGGAGAATGTTGTGGGACGCCAGAGACGGCTGTCTAGCTGGAGAATGTTGTGGGACGCCAGAGACGGCTGTCTAGCTGGAGAATGTTGTGTAACGGCAGAGACGGCTGTCTAGCTGGAGAATGTTGTGGGACGCCAGAGACGGCTGTCTAGCTGGAGAATGTTGTGGGACGCCAGAGACGGCTGTCTAGCTGGAGAATGTTGTGTAACGGCAGAGACGGCTGTCTAGCTGGAGAATGTTGTGGGACGCCAGAGACGGCTGTCTAGATTCATGCTGTGTCTCTCAATGGATGAAAGAGGACAGAAATCGTTGACAGGCATGTTTCAGGTGTTTTATATATATGTGTGTGAATCTGGAAGAGGACAACAATGAGTTTTAAGATGTGAATATTAGCCTGAATGTAGCATTTACCTTGCCATGGTTTTCAGTCCATTTGACTCTCAGTACTTTACATGGATACTACAGTAGCTGAGTACTAGGGAACTGTGTATATCTAGAACAGCTTCATTACACTCCAACGAGTTTCAATGTCTTATAAGTAGCCTTGTACAAGCCGGAATGGTACACAGGGCAGGAAGCCTATCTCCTATAGCGTGTACAAGTACACTCCCTGGACGCTAGTCTATCGTAGGGCCTTCAGTGTCTTGAGTTTGAGTGTACCTCGGGGTGCCTGTTCAGTGAGGACTGAAATTTCTTTTTTTTTTTTTAGTTGACAGTACTTAACCAGCAGGAGTGTACTCTTTGCTGAGACACCCCAGGGAAGATTAGAGATAAGAACAGAGACATCTGTACACAAAGATATCTGCCCCCTGACTCTAGTCTGAAAGTCAGCTTTACGCAAGTCATGTAACAGTCATGATTCCACAGTTGACATTCCTTTTGGGTCTGAGATTTATTTATTTTTGTCTCTTTTTTTAATCTTTATCCTTGAAAGACTTTCTTTATTTTTGTCAGCTAGCTGAAGACTAATAGCCTGACAGGAATGGTAAGATGTACTTGTTTGTCCTATAAGTTTTTGAAAGAACCAATTACAAGACTGAGGCAAAACCCATTTAAAAACCTTCCAATATTTGCTTGTTCAGACAATGGCCTCTAGGTCTATGAATCTCTCTCTCTAAATGGATGAAGGTCAGTTATGTTTATCTGGAAGAGTGTAATATGTTGACGCGAAATAATGCATCGCATTTTCCGGGCTTTGTCAGGGATTTAAGTACATTGAAATACAGAAATATCTAATTTACATAAGTATTTACACCCTTGAGTCAGTACATGTTAGAATCACCTTTTCGACAGTGATTACAGATCAGTCTTTCTGGGTAAGTCTATTTTATTTAACTCGGCAAGTCAGTTAAGAACAAATTCTTATTTACAATGCCGGCCAAACCCGGATGACGCTGGGCCAATTGTGCGCCACCCTATGGGACTCCCAATCACGACCGGTTGTGATAGTCTGGATTCGAACCAGGGACTGTAGTGATGCAGTGCCTTAGACCGCTGCAGCACTCGGGAGGCCATTTCTAAGATCGTGTGATTCCTCTCCAACAAACCTTTTAGTTTCAATGTCTTGTAAGTAGCCTTGTCCAAGTTAGAACATCCCCTATTTCCTGTTTCTGTTTGATGTACAAGAACACTGGACAGGACACTAGTCTATCATAGGGCCTTTAGGGTCTGTGGTTAGTTAGGGTCTGTGGTTAGTGAGGATCTTGGGTCTGTGGTTAGTGAGGATCTTGTGTCTGGGGTTAGTGAGGGTCTGGGGTTAGTGAGGGTCTGGGGTTAGTGAGGGTCTGGGGTTAGTGAGGGTCTGGGGTCTGTGGTTAGTGAGGATCTTGGGTCTGGGGTTAGTGAGGGTCTGGGGTTAGTGAGGGTCTGGGGTTAGTGAGGGTTTGTGGTTAGTGAGGGTCTTGGGTCTGAGGTAAGTGGAGGTGTTATTGACTTGTGTTCACCCATTCCTAGAGAGACGGCGCCAAGACTATCAACTTTCTGATTGTCCTGTAGACAGCTGTCTCTGCTGCTGTCTCCAGGGAAGGTGTACACACACAGATAGGTCCCAGTAGCCAGTGTGTTGCATTGGGAGTGTGTTGTCTTGGGTCTGTGTAGCTGTGGGTTCCAGTTCAGTGAGTACAGTCTAGGTTAGAGTTGGAGTAGACTCGTGCTGGGGAGGGCTAGTTCACTGATAACCCCTGCTGGTTGAGACCCCCCAGGGAGGGCTAGTACACTGATAACCCCTGTTGGTTGAGACCCCCCAGGGAGGGCTAGTACAATGATAACCCCTGTTGGTTGAGACCCCCCCCCAGGGAGGGCTAGTACAATGATAACCCCTGCTGGTTGAGACCCCCCCCCAGGGAGGGCTAGTACACTGATAACCCCTGCTGGTTGAGACCCCCCCCCCAGGGAGGGCTAGTTCACTGATAACCCCTGCTGGTTGAGACCCCCCAGGGAGGGCTAGTACACTGATAACCCCTGTTGGTTGAGACCCCCCAGGGAGGGCTAGTACACTGATAACCCCTGCTGGTTGAGACCCCCCAGGGAGGGCTAGTTCACTGATAACCCCTGCTGGTTGAGACCCCCCCCCCCCCCCCCCAGGGAGGGTTAACTCCGAGATAAGAACCACAAAGACATCTGCAGCATTTCTTCACCCCCAGACTCCTCGCTGAAAGCCTGCTCTGTCAAGAGAAAGTCAGCTTGAGGCACGTCACAGTCAGGATTCCACAGTCGACATTCCTTTGGGTCGACGACTAAGGCAGAGTCCGACATGGCACGTTATTCACTGTATAGTGCACTTCTTTTGCCCTGGACCCATGGGTAATAGGGGGCCATTCTGGACACAGACATGTATTTGTTACTGTTGCTCTGTGTCTTTTAGACCCTTGAAAGCCATGATTTAAAAATAAAAAAAGAATCAATGTAACGTTTTGTTTAACTAGACAATTCAGTTAAGAACACATTCTTAATTACAATGAGGACCTACACCGGCCAAACGTTGTGCCCCGCCCTATGGGACTCCCAATCACGGCCGGATGTGATCCAGCCTGGATTCGAACCAGGGACTGTAGTGACGCCTCTTGCACTGAGATGCTGTGCCTTAGACCGCTGCGCCACTCAGGAGCCCAAAATGAACGTCCTTGTGGCCTGCACACTATAGAAATAGCCCCTAGCGACGGTCTTTGTAGACTTTGTATCTTCATAGTTAAACACCTGCTGACAGGAGTCGTGAACTGGACGTGTTTGACCTACAGAAAGTATTCATACCCCTTGACTTACTCCACGTTTTGTTGTTACAGCCTGAATTCAAAATGGATGAAATAGATTTCCCACAATACTCCATAATGACAAAGTGATATAAAAAAAAAATACAAACAAATGTATTGAAAATTTAAATACAGAAATCTCATTTACAGAAGTATGCATACCCCTGAGTCGATACATGTTAGAGTCACCTTTGGCAGAGATGATGGCTCTACGAGCTTTGCACACCTGAATTGTACAATATTTGCCCATTCTTTAAAAAAAGTATTCATGCTCTGTCATTTGTGGTTTATCATTGCTAGACAACCATCTTCAAGTCTTGTCATATATTTTCAAGCAGATTTAAGTCAAAACTGTAACTTGGCCTTGTGTTTAGGTTATTGTCCTGCTGAAAAGTGAATTCATCTCCAAGTGTCTTGTGGAAGGCAGACAACCAGGTTTTCCTCCTATGATTTTGCCAGTGCTTCGCTCCATTCCGTCCTTAACGATTACAAGCATACCCATAACATGATGCAGCCACCACTATGCTTGAAAATATGGAGAGTGGTACTCAGTAAAGTATTGGATTTGCCCCAAACATAATGCTTTGTATTCAGGACAAACATGTCATTTTTTTTGCATTATTACTTTAGTGCCTTGTTGCAAATAGGATGCATGTTTTGGAATAATTTTTATTCTGTACAGGCTTCCTTCTGTTAACTCTGTCAATTAGGTCCCGGGCTGTTTTAAAGTCACCATTGGCCTCATGTTTCCACTTGGACATTATGGGGTTTTGTAATGTGGGACAGTGACACATTTTTAAATGCAGGCTAACACAACAATTTGGATAAAGTAGAGGGGTGTGAATACTTTCTGAATGAATTGTATCTCCTATGGGAGCAGTGGTGACACACACACACACACACACACACACTCCATCATTTGATCACTCACACATAATATGCATTTATACTGACTCTACACACCCACTACTATACAAACTGCTGCTACTCTGTTTATTTCTATCCTGATGCCTAGTCACCTGACCCCTATACATATCTACCTCCATCACTCCAGTATCCCTGTCACCTTAACCCTATACATATCTACCTCCATCACTCCAGTATCCCTGTCCCCTTCCCCCTATACATATCTACCTCCATCACTCCAGTATCCCTGTCACCTTACCCCTATTCATATCTACCTCCATCACTCCAGTATCCCTGTCCCCTTCCCCCTATACATATCTACCTCCATCACTCCAGTATCACTGTCACCTTACCCCTATTCATATCTACCTCCATCACTCCAGTATCCCTGTCACCTTACCCCTATTCATATCTACAGTTTAAGTCGGAAGTTTACATACACCTTATCCAAATACATTTAAACTCCGTTTTTTCCTGACATTTTAATCCTAGTAAAAATTCCCTGTCTTAGGTCAGTTAGGATCGACACTTTATTTTAAGAATGTGAAATGTCAGAATAATAGTAGAGTGATTTTATTTCAGCTTTTATTTCTTTCATCACATTCCCAGTGGGTCAGAAGTTTACATGCACTCAATTAGTATTTGGTAGCATTGCCTTTTTAAATTGTTTAACTTGGGTCCAATGTTTCGAGTAGCCTTCCACAAGCTTCCCACAATAAGTTGGGTGAATTTTAGCCCATTCCTTCTGACCGCTGGTGTAACTGAGTCAGGTTTGTAGGCCTCCTTGCTCGCACACACTTTTTCAGTTCTGCCCACACATTTTCTATGGGATTGAGGTCACGGCTTGATGTCCACTCCAGTATCTTGAGTTTGTTGTCCTTAAGCCATTTTGCCACAACTTTGGAAGTATGCTTGGGGTCATTGTCCATTTGGAAGACCCATTTTTAACGTCCTGACTGATGTCTTGGGATGTTGCTTCAATATATCCACATTTTCCTTCCTTGTGATGCCATCTATTTTGTGAAGTGCACCAGTCCCTCATGCAGCAAAGCACCCCCATAACATGATGTTGCCACCCCTGTGCTTCACATTTGGGATGGTGTTCTTTGGCTTGCAAGCCTCCCTCTTTATCCTACAAACATAATGATGGTCGTTATGGCCAAACCGTTAGATTTTTGTTTCATCAGACCAGAGGACATTTCTCCAAACAGTACGATCTTTGTCCCCACATGCAGTTGCAAGCTGTAGTCTGGCTTCTTTATGGAGGTTTTGGAGCAGTGGCTTCTTCCTTGCTGATAGGCCTTTCAGATTATGTCGATTATAGGACTCGTTTTACTGTGGATATAGTGTGACGACCCTGCCACTCTGTCTGCCATATTCTCTCTTTGCTCTTGTTTCCTTATTAGGATGCCGGTGGGCCGGGAGGGTCGTCAGCGACATGGGAAACACCTGGGCCCGGGTGTGTCCCAGGATAGACCTCTTCCATATTCATTGAGAGACTCTCTCCATGCAGACACACTATTGTTTACCTTAGTTAATAAATATTTTTTGTTATTCCTTATCTCCACGTTGTCTCCCTTTTTTTGTTATGGGCTTCGAGCCGGTTCGTGACAACATATTCTTCTGTACCTCTTTCCTCCAGCATCTCCACAAGGTCATTTGCTGTTGTTCTGGGATTGATTTGCACTTTTCGCACCAAAGTACGTTTATCTCTAGGAGACAGAACACGTCTCCTTCCTGAGCGGTGCCGTGTCTTTGGCTGTGCCGGATTAAGTGATATGACATGCTATTCTATGAAATCCTTTCTCTGTAATAATATTACCTGATTGAGCTAATCATGTAAATGTAATTAACTAGAAAGTCGGGGCACCACTGAAGAAATAATATTTATAGAGCAGTTCTTCCGAATAATCTCTTAAAGACCTAGTCATATTTTACATCAATAGCAGTCAATATTAATCGTCACCTTATTTCAGTCTCATCTGAAAGTTGTAAATTCCTGGTTATCTTCACGAACCCTGGCTAACAAGTTGAATCAGCAATACAAAATTGGGTTTATTATTTACTAAATACCTAACTAATCGCACAGAATTACATATACACAGAATGAATACAAAATATGTCATAATGGAAAACGTCTCTAGCGGAGGGAACATATATGACAGCTGGTTACACAAAGAAAAGGAGTTTGAGTGAAAGAGCGGGAAGACTGAAGAACAAAGGGAGAAGCGATGTCTCTATCGGGCCGTAGGCAGCTACTCTATCGTAAATACAGAATCTTATGCATTCTAAATTACCGCACATTTGGAAAAGGAAAATGCAATAAATATTTACTCGGAGCTGCACTTCAATAGGTTGGTGGTAGATGGAAGGCCGTGTTGCCCATCAGAGTCCTTTGAAGAGTGTCTCTGGTGAACGGGAAACGTGTCGTCATGTGGTAGACGGGATACTCTCCGTCCTTTCCTAGCCCACGTTTACAGCGGCCGCTGCTAACTCAACGGAGGTATCACTTCTGTAGCGAATAAGAGTTCAAAGTTCATACCATTCGCAACCAAAGCTCACGCTGAGGTTGGCTTCATTCTGTAGTTATTATCTGAATCCTTCTGACATCAGACCATCATCCTAATGTACCCGGAACCGGAGGTTACATTTTTGTCAAGGGCTTATATAGTGGAGGGAGACGAGTGTGTTTCATAGTTTATAACCCATGTCTCTTCACAGGGGCGGGCCACTGATTGAGCAGAGCCCTAACCTTATGAAAACCCAAATCTCTCATTTGGAAGCTAAAATTACATTTAATCTTTTCACAAATAATTGTATATTTAAACATTTGAATTGCACAACAATTCCATGTCAATCTGACATCTATAATGTGTAGACTTTCCCAGATACAGTTTAGGTCTTCCTGTAATCAGTCATAATGTCTCAGATGACAACTGAAATGACATCATATTCATTAAGTACCAACGCATATTTTCAACTGGTTCTATTACCGGAATATGGTTCCTTTCCCTCAACTTGTTTGATGTTCCCAGACTCTATGTTTAACCAAGGCTATTGAAGAGTCCCTCAGAGTCAAGAGAGAGGGAAGGGAGAAAGGTATTTATGGGGTGGTCTTAAACCTTACCCACTGGCCAACGTCATGACAGCGGTATGACGGCTGTGTGGTCCCATGGCGTTTAGACTTGCGTACTATTGTTTGTACAGATGAACCACCACCCTGTACCTTCAGGCGTTTGGAAATTGCTTCCAAGGATGAACCAGACTTGTGGAGGTCTACCATGTTTGCAAATTTATACAAAATAAATAAACTGGATGTCACATTTACATGTATTCAGACCCTTTACTTTAGCAGTTCAGATTCAGCTAGTTAAGGTCTTGTTGAGCAGCTAGTTAGTAGAATCAGGTGTGTTAAATTAGGGGTTGGACTGAACCCACAGGACGGTAGATCTCCAGGAAGAGGGTTGGGCAGCCCCGTCTAGAGGCTATATGAAGCTGATCTGAATCCCTTACTCTTGTGGGAGTTAGCCTATACGGATACGGCTACATTTGAAATGTTTCTTGAAGGGAAAATTATGGAAATACTTAAACATGGCAGGACAAAAAGGTGATGACAAACTAAAAAATAAAAATGAATATACTCTTCGTACATGATAAGAATATTCATGGAACGTTTGGAGTAGGTGCAACATCATACCAATAAAGGACAAGGGTTTGAGAGTGAGGTCTAACTGGTGTTTCCAAGTGGCCACACGCCTCTTCGAAGTGTGCACAGTTCCTAAGTCATTTCAATGCACTTTTAGGACTCATAGAATATCCTACAACTACTTGTCTATGTCACAGTCAATCTTCTCTGTATAACTCACTCTAATTCTTAAATATCCCGTTACGTTCTTTTTGACTATGTTACTCATGTCTCCATCTGTCTCTCTCTTCAGCGTTCCAGGAGCGTCCGGAACTCCCTCCTACCCAGGCCCAGGCCACAGCTCGCTGTATCCCTCCAGAACAGTACTCCTACACCGCCTCCATCCTCAGGCTGCTCCGAAACAAACCCTTCCTCCTCCTCATTCTCACATACGGTCAGTACTTAACCCCTTGTATCACTACTGAGTTGAGTTGAGCCATCCTGGTTATGCAGTCATCATAGTTTTTGGAGGACAATGTGAAAACATCCCGTGCTGTCTCGGGTATTATGTTTCAAGTAGGCATGCTAGTTGTGAACTGTCTGCCAGTGTGTTACCTGTTCCACCTGACCTACAGTTACCTAGTGAACTACATTTTTTTTTTTGTCATTTAATAGACACTCTTATCCAGAGTGACTTCCAGGAGAAATTTGGGTTAAGTGCCTTGCTCAAGGGCACATCAACAGATGTTTCACCTAGTTGGCTCAGGGATTCGAACCAACAACCTTTTGGTTACTGGCCCAACACGTTTAACTGCTAGGCTACCTGCCGCTCAGCAATGTGTCTATTTTTCCCACTCTGCATCACAGGTGCACCATTAATGTGTTATCCTATGGGAAAGGACTCTGTGCCGGCTAGGACGTGATTGGCTGTTCCCAGATCCACAAGGAAATGTATTGGTCGCATGTCAACGTGTAAAACAATGTTTTTTATTTTATTTTAATTTTTTTACTAATCAGTCTCATATATTAATGGAAGCACTGTATTTTACGGTGCTGAAAGAGTAGGGTCACATCTGGACTAACAACTATTATAAAGAATTACGAATTATCCTGGTTATGTAGGAACAACTATGAAGTGACAAATTATCCTGGTAGGAACAACTGTTTGTTACTGAAAAACAATCGATAATAGAGGATATATGTATTAAGGCACTTACTGTTACTGGGAACTTTCACTTATGCTGTATGTGGGCCATCCTAAAAATGTGTACCTTACTGTTAGTTTCTGTGTACCTTACTGTTAGTTTCTGTGTTACTTTCACCTTAGTTTCTGTGTTACTTTCACCTTAGTTTCTGTGTACCTCACTGTTAGTTTCTGTGTTACTTTCACCTTAGTTTCTGTGTACCTCACTGTTAGTTGCTGTGTTACTTTCGCCTTAGTTGCTGTGTACCTTACTGATAAACACCACAATCAGAGCTACTTCATTTAATAGAACAGCATACAGTTTGTCCATGACTAGCAAATAGTTTCTATATTGCACCAGAAACCGCAATAATATAGTTTGTTAAAATGGGGGCAATTCACAAACACTTGAATGAAAGGATTGTAACATATTTATTTAGCTTATTGTAGCATTCAGTCGTCATAGCCACAAAATAACATTACCATATAACTGAAGGTGGAAATTTTCTGAATGAATCAAACCACCATTTTTTTGTTGTTTCTAATCCAATCGTGGCACACCCAGACTGTGATTGGTATGGCAGGCTGTGTCCCAATTTGTCCTGGTACTTCTGGTGAACATGCGTATGCCTCATGTCACCCAGAGTCTCAACTGTGTGGTGGAAGGAGGCAGAGGAAAGATGTTGTTTTCTAGACCGCTTGAATTTACCGCTCTGGATCTGACGTTGGGCCATAGACATCACCAAGGCCTCGAAGTACTACAACATACAGCGACAACACAAATCAAATCAAGTTTATTTTATATAGCCCTTCGTACATCAGCTAATATCTCGAAGTGCTGTACAGAAACCCAGCCTAAAACCCCAAACAGCAAGCAATGCAGGTGTAGTAGCACGGTGGCTGGGAAAAACTCCCTAGAAAGGCCAAAACCTAGCAAGAAACCTAGAGAGGAACCAGGCTATGAGGGGTGGCCAGTCCTCTTCTGGCTGTGCCGGGTGGAGATTGCAACAGAACATGGCCAAGATGTTCAAAATGTTCATAAGTGACAAGCATCGTCAAATAATAATCAGGAATAAATGTCAGTTGGCTTTTCATAGCCGATCATTAAGAGTTGAAAACAGCAGGTCTGGGAGAGGTAGGGGTTCCATAACCGCAGGCAGAACAGTTGAAACTGGAATAGCAGCAAGGCCAGGTGGACTGGGGACAGCAAGGAGTCATCATGCCCGGTAGTCCTGACGTATGGTCCTAGGGCTCAGGTCCTCCGAGAGAGAGAAAGAAAGAGAGAAGGAGAGAATTACAGAGAGCATACTTAAATTCACACAGGACACTGGATAAGACAGGAGAAGTACTCCAGATGTAACCAACTGACCCTAGCCCCCCGACACAAACTACTGCAGCATAAATACTGGAGGCTGAGACAGGAGGGGTCAGGAGACACTGTGGCCCCATCCATTGATACCCCCGGACAGGGCCAAACAAGAAGGATATAACCCCACCCACTTTGCCAAAGCACAGCCCCCGCACCACTAGAGGGATATCTTCAACCACCAACTTACAATCCTGAGACAAGGCCGAGTATAGCCCACAAAGATCTCCGCCACAGCACAAACCAAGGGGAGGGGGGGCGCCAACCCAGACAGGAAGATCACGTCAGTAACTCAACCCACTCAAGTGACACACCCCTCCTAGGGACAGCATGAAAGAGCACCAATAAGCCAGTGACTCAGCCCACTCAACTCAGCCCACTCACGCACCCCTCCCAGGGACGGCATGAAAGAGCACCAGTAAGCCAGTGACTCAGCCCCTGTAATAGGGTTAGCACACACGTGAACGTCAACAAACATGCCCATCTGGAACAAAGACAACAGGGATTTTACTGTCTCCTGCTGTGTGAGAAGTCCACAGTAATAGTAGAGTAATACTATAACTGTCACGCCCTGACCGTAGTAAGCTGTTTATTATCTCTGTGGTTGGGGCGTGATAGTGCCTAGGGTGGGTTATCTAGGTCCCGTGTGGCTCAGTTGGTAGAGCATGGCGCTTGCAACGCCAGGGTTGTGGGTTCAATTCCCACGGGGGGACCAGGGTTCAATTCCCATGGGGGGACCAGGATGAATATGTATGAACTTTCCAATTTGTAAGTCGCTCTGGATAAGAGCGTCTGCTAAATGACTTAAATGTAAATCTAGGGTTTTTTGTATGTCTATGTTGGCCTGATATGGTTCCCAATCAGAGACAGCTGTTTATCGTTGTCTCTGATTGGGGATCATATTGAGGTAGCCATTTCCCCTTTTGTGTTTGTGGGATCTTGACTATGTTTAGTTGCCTGTCTGCACTATTTTGTATAGCTTCACGTTTCATTTGTGCTTTATTGTTTTGGTGAGTTTTCAGTTTATTAAAAATATGTGGAACTCTACTCACGCTGCACCTTGGTCTCACTCATACAACGATCGTGACAATAACCTGCTGTGGGTGCTCTCTAAGAAAGCTCTCTGAAAGTCCCTGTCGGCTGTGCCTCACTTGCTCTTTCTCTCACCAACAGGACTGAACGTGGGCTGCTTTTATGCTGTGGGCACGCTACTGAACCGCATGATCATCGAGCACTACCCTGTAAGTCCTACACTGCCCTGTAAGTCCTACAGTGCAGTATGTGGGCACTGAAACACATTGACAACACTATAACAATGAGCGTGTTCTTTGGTTAACAGTACAAACATTCTAGAATACAACAATGAGCGTGTTATTTGGTTAACAGTACAAACATTCTAGAATACAATAATGAGTGTGTTATTTGGTTAACAGTACAAACATTCTAGAATACAATAATGACTGTGTTATTTGGTTAACAGTACAAACATTCTAGAATACAACAATGACTGTGTTCTTTGGTTAACAGTACAAACATTCTAGAATACAACAATGAGCGTGTTCTTTGGTTAACAGTACAAACATTCTAGAATACAATAATGAGTGTGTTATTTGGTTAACAGTACAAACATTCTAGAAGTATAGTAAAAGGTCAGGAGAGATTACATTACTGAAGGGTGAAGTTATTTAACAAAGCCCTGTTCTCCCTTACCTAAAGAGGGTTGTGGCTGGGGGTTGTCGCTAGGGGTTTAGGGGGTTGTTGCCAGGTAGCTGGGGGTTAGGGGGTTGTTGCCAGGTAGCTGGGGGTTAGGGGGTTGTTGCCAGGTGGCTGGGGGTTAGGGGGTTGTTGCCAGGTGGCTGGGGGTTAGGGGGTTGTTGCCAGGTGGCTGGGGGTTAGGGGGTTGTTGCCAGGTGGCTGGGGGTTAGGGGGTTGTTGCCAGGTGGCTGGGGGTTAGGGGGTTGTCGCCAGGTGGCTGGGGGTTAGGGGGTTGTCGCCAGGTGGCTGGGGGTTAGGGGGTTGTCGCCAGGTGGCTGGGGGTTAGGGGGTTGTCGCCAGGTGGCTGGGGGTTAGGGGGTTGTCGCCAGGTGGCTGGGGGTTAGGGGGTTGTCGCCAGGTGGCTGGGGGTTGTCGCCAGGTGGCTGGGGGTTGTCGCCAGGTGGCTGGGGGTTGTCGCCAGGTGGCTGGGGGTTGTCGCCAGGTGGCTGGGGGTTGTCGCCAGGTGGCTGGGGGTTGTCGCCAGGTGGCTGGGGGTTGTCGCCAGGTGGCTGGGGGTTGTCGCCAGGTGGCTGGGGGTTGTCGCCAGGTGGCTGGGGGTTGTCGCCAGGTGGCTGGGGGTTGTCGCCAGGTGGCTGGGGGTTGTCGCCAGGTGGCTGGGGGTTGTCGCCAGGTGGCTGGGGGTTAGGGGGTTGTCGCCAGGTGGCTGGGGGTTAGGGGGTTGTCGCCAGGTGGCTGGGGGTTAGGGGGTTGTCGCCAGGTGGCTGGGGGTTAGGGGGTTGTCGCCAGGTGGCTGGGGGTTAGGGGGTTGTCGCCAGGTGGCTGGGGGTTAGGGGGTTGTCGCCAGGTGGCTGGGGGTTAGGGGGTTGTCGCCAGGTGGCTGGGGGTTAGGGGGTTGTCGCCAGGTGGCTGGGGGTTAGGGGGTTGTCGCCAGGTGGCTGGGGGTTAGGGGGTTGTCGCCAGGTGGCTGGGGGTTAGGGGGTTGTCGCCAGGTGGCTGGGGGTTAGGGGGTTGTCGCCAGGTGGCTGGGGGTTAGGGGGTTGTCGCCAGGTGGCTGGGGGTTAGGGGGTTGTCGCCAGGTGGCTGGGGGTTAGGGGGTTGTTGCCAGGTGGCTGGGGGTTAGGGGGTTGTTGCCAGGTGGCTGGGGGTTAGGGGGTTGTTGCCAGGTGGCTGGGGGTTAGGGGGTTGTTGCCAGGTGGCTGGGGGTTTGGGGGTTGTTGCCAGGTGGCTGGGGGTTAGGGGGTTGTCGCCAGGTGGCTGGGGGTTAGGGGGTTGTCGCCAGGTGGCTGGGGGTTAGGGGGTTGTCGCCAGGTGGCTGGGGGTTAGGGGGTTGTCGCCAGGTGGCTGGGGGTTAGGGGGTTGTCGCCAGGTGGCTGGGGGTTAGGGGGTTGTCGCCAGGTGGCTGGGGGTTAGGGGGTTGTCGCCAGGTGGCTGGGGGTTAGGGGGTTGTCGCCAGGTGGCTGGGGGTTAGGGGGTTGTCGCCAGGTGGCTGGGGGTTAGGGGGTTGTCGCCAGGTGGCTGGGGGTTAGGGGGTTGTCGCCAGGTGGCTGGGGGTTAGGGGGTTGTCGCCAGGTGGCTGGGGGTTAGGGGGTTGTCGCCAGGTGGCTGGGGGTTAGGGGGTTGTCGCCAGGTGGCTGGGGGTTAGGGGGTTGTCGCCAGGTGGCTGGGGGTTAGGGGGTTGTCGCCGGGGGTTGGGGGTTAGGGGGTTGTCGCCGGGGGTTGGGGGTTAGGGGGTTGTCGCCGGGGGTTGGGGGTTAGGGGGTTGTCGCCAGGTGGCTGGGGGTTAGGGGGTTGTCGCCAGGGGGTTAGGGGTTTAGGGGGTTGTCGCCAGGTGGCTGGGGGTTAGGGGGTTGTCGCCAGGTGAATGGGGGTTAGGGGGTTGTCGCCAGGTGAATGGGGGTTAGGGGGTTGTCGCCAGGGGGTTGGGGTTTAGGGGGTTGTCGCCAGGTGGCTGGGGGTTAGGGGGTTGTTGCCAGGTGAATGGGGGTTAGGGGGTTGTTGCCAGGTGAATGGGGGTTAGGGGGTTGTCGCTGGGGGTTAGGGGTTTAGGGGGTTGTCGCCAGGTGGCTGGGGGGTTGTCGCCAGGTGGCTGGGGGGTTGTCGCCAGGTGGCTGGGGGGTTGTCGCCAGGTGGCTGGGGGGTTGTGGCTGGGGGGTTGTCGCCAGGTGGCTGGGGGTTAGGGGGTTGTCGTTAGGGGGTTGTCGCCAGGTGGCTGGGGGTTGTCGCCAGGTGGCTGGGGGTTAGGGGGTTGTCGTTAGGGGGTTGTTGCCAGGTGGCTGGTGGCTAGGGGTTAAACATGAACTTATGAAAACAGCAGCTCTTTGCTATATTTGTTGAGTCTCTCTGGTCATGGTTTTAAACGTTTTCAACTTTGCTGTGCGTTTTTATTTTAGTCTGGCTCGAGGAAACTGTACAGACACGATGTGATTGGCCAGCGGTAGGCCTATAGGTGCGCTTGATTTGGACTCTGGGCCTGCTGGGTAGGTGGAGTTCTACCTTCAGACACATGAAATGGTTCAAAATGGGAACACTTTGCCTTCCTGGCGCTAGGCCTGTTGAATCAAGTACACCTACCGCCAACAGTGAAAAATGAATAAAAAAATAAATAATAGATGTCTTAATTCAGTCCCTCCCCCTCCCTCTTGGCACTAACCATTCAGTGTTTGAATATCTGAAGGCTCTGAAATACGTACTGTATAATCAGTGTAGTGGTGCGGCTTCCACAATCCACCATGTTGCTTTCACCTTACAGATCTGTTAACGAGGCTTTACAGTTGTTTACAGAAATGTTTGGTGATCGACTAGGAATGGCTTGGAAATGGACCAGTTGGTAACCACTGCCCTAAACCTATTGACCAGATCAGCATCAGTATAGAATTCAGTATCAAATAACATTTTATTTGTCACATTTGCCAAATACAACAGGTGTAGATCTTACAAAGAAATGCTTACTTACAAAAAAATAAAATAATAATAATAAAAGTAAAAAATACAATTAAGAAATAAAAGTAACAAATAATTAAAGAGCAGCAGTAAAATAACAGTAGTGAGGCTATATACAGGGTATTACAGTACAGAGTCATTATGGAGGCTATATACAGGGGGTACTGGTACAGAGTCAATATGGAGGCTATATATAGGGGGTACTGGTACAGAGTCAATATGGAGGCTATATACAGGGGCTACTGGTACAGAGTCAATATGGAGGCTATATATAGGGGGGTACCGGTACAGAGTCAATGTGGAGGCTATATACAGGGGGTACTGGTACAGAGTCAATGTGGAGGCTATATACAGGGGGTACTGGTACAGAGTCAATGTGGAGGCTATATACAGGGGGTACTGGTACAGAGTCAATGTGGAGGCTATATACAGGGGGTACTGGTACAGAGTCAATGTGGAGGCTATATACAGGGGGTACTGGTACAGAGTCAATGTGGAGGCTATATACAGGGGGTACTGGTACAGAGTCAATGTGGAGGCTATATACAGGGGGTACTGGTACAGAGTCAATGTGGAGGCTATATACAGGGGGTACTGGTACAGAGTCAATGTGGAGGCTATATACAGGCAGTACTGGTACAGAGTCAATGTGGAGGCTATATACAGGCAGTACTGGTACAGAGTCAATGTGGAGGCTATATACAGGGGGTACTGGTACAGAGTCAATGTGGAGGCTATATACAGGGGGTACTGGTACAGAGTCAATATGGAGGCTATATACAGGCAGTACTGGTACAGTGGCTGGGGGTTGTCGCTGGGGGTTGTCGCCAGGTGGCTGGGGGTTGTCGCCAGGTGGCTGGGGGTTGTCGCCAGGTGGCTGGGGGTTGTCGCCAGGTGGCTGGGGGTTGTCGCCAGGTGGCTGGGGGTTGTCGCCAGGTGGCTGGGGGTTGTCGCCAGGTGGCTGGGGGTTGTCGCCAGGTGGCTGGGGGTTGTCGCCAGGTGGCTGGGGGTTGTCGCCAGGTGGCTGGGGGTTGTCGCCAGGTGGCTGGGGGTTAGGGGGTTGTCGCCAGGTGGCTGGGGGTTAGGGGGTTGTCGCCAGGTGGCTGGGGGTTAGGGGGTTGTCGCCAGGTGGCTGGGGGTTAGGGGGTTGTCGCCAGGTGGCTGGGGGTTAGGGGGTTGTCGCCAGGTGGCTGGGGGTTAGGGGGTTGTCGCCAGGTGGCTGGGGGTTAGGGGGTTGTCGCCAGGTGGCTGGGGGTTAGGGGGTTGTTGCCAGGTGGCTGGGGGTTAGGGGGTTGTTGCCAGGTGGCTGGGGGTTAGGGGGTTGTTGCCAGGTGGCTGGGGGTTAGGGGGTTGTTGCCAGGTGGCTGGGGGTTAGGGGGTTGTTGCCAGGTGGCTGGGGGTTAGGGGGTTGTTGCCAGGTGGCTGGGGGTTAGGGGGTTGTTGCCAGGTGGCTGGGGGTTAGGGGGTTGTTGCCAGGTGGCTGGGGGTTAGGGGGTTGTTGCCAGGTGGCTGGGGGTTAGGGGGTTGTTGCCAGGTGGCTGGGGGTTAGGGGGTTGTTGCCAGGTGGCTGGGGGTTAGGGGGTTGTTGCCAGGTGGCTGGGGGTTAGGGGGTTGTTGCCAGGTGGCTGGGGGTTAGGGGGTTGTCGCCAGGTGGCTGGGGGTTAGGGGGTTGTCGCCAGGTGGCTGGGGGTTAGGGGGTTGTCGCCAGGTGGCTGGGGGTTAGGGGGTTGTCGCCAGGTGGCTGGGGGTTAGGGGGTTGTCGCCAGGTGGCTGGGGGTTAGGGGGTTCTCGCCAGGTGGCTGGGGGTTAGGGGGTTCTCGCCAGGTGGCTGGGGGTTAGGGGGTTCTCGCCAGGTGGCTGGGGGTTAGGGGGTTCTCGCCAGGTGGCTGGGGGTTAGGGGGTTGTCGCCAGGTGGCTGGGGGTTAGGGGGTTGTCGCCAGGTGGCTGGGGGTTAGGGGGTTGTCGCCAGGTGGCTGGGGGTTAGGGGGTTGTCGCCAGGTGGCTGGGGGTTAGGGGGTTGTCGCCAGGTGGCTGGGGGTTAGGGGGTTGTCGCCGGTGGCTGGGGGTTAGGGGGTTGTCGCCGGTGGCTGGGGGTTAGGGGGTTGTCGCCGGGGGTTGGGGGTTAGGGGGTTGTCGCCAGGTGGCTGGGGGTTAGGGGGTTGTCGCCAGGGGGTTAGGGGTTTAGGGGGTTGTCGCCAGGTGGCTGGGGGTTAGGGGGTTGTTGCCAGGTGAATGGGGGTTAGGGGGTTGTTGCCAGGTGAATGGGGGTTAGGGGGTTGTCGCCAGGGGGTTAGGGGTTTAGGGGGTTGTCGCCTGGTGGCTGGGGGTTAGGGGGTTGTTGCCAGGTGAATGGGGGTTAGGGGGTTGTTGCCAGGTGAATGGGGGTTAGGGGGTTGTCGCTGGGGGTTAGGGGTTTAGGGGGTTGTCGCCAGGTGGCTGGGGGGTTGTCGCCAGGTGGCTGGGGGGTTGTCGCCAGGTGGCTGGGGGGTTGTCGCCAGGTGGCTGGGGGGTTGTCGCCGGGGGGTTGTCGCTGGGGGGTTGTCGCCAGGTGGCTGGGGGGTTGTCGCCAGGTGGCTGGGGGGTTGTCGCCAGGTGGCTGGGGGGTTGTCGCCAGGTGGCTGGGGGTTAGGGGGTTGTCGTTAGGGGGTTGTCGCCAGGTGGCTGGGGGTTGTCGCCAGGTGGCTGGGGGTTAGGGGGTTGTCGTTAGGGGGTTGTCGCCAGGTGGCTGGGGGTTGTCGCCAGGTGGCTGGGGGTTAGGGGGTTGTCGTTAGGGGGTTGTCGCCAGGTGGCTGGGGGTTGTCGCCAGGTGGCTGGGGGTTAGGGGGTTGTCGTTAGGGGGTTGTCGCCAGGTGGCTGGGGGTTGTCGCCAGGTGGCTGGGGGTTAGGGGGTTATCGCCAGGTGGCTGGGGGTTGTCGCCAGGTGGCTGGGGGTTAGGGGGTTGTTACCAGGTGGCTGGGGGTTGTCGCCAGGTGGCTGGGGGTTAGGGGGTTGTCACCAGGTGGCTGGGGGTTAGGGGTTTGTCGCCAGGTGGCTGGGGGTTAGGGGGTTGTCGCCAGGTGGCTGGGGGTTAGGGGGTTGTCACCAGGTGGCTGGGGGTTAGGGGTTTGTCGCCAGGTGGCTGGGGGTTAGGGGGTTGTTGCCAGGTGGCTGGTGGCTAGGGGTTAAACATGAACTTATGAAAACAGCAGCTCTTTGCTATATTTGTTGAGTCTCTCTGGTCATGGTTTTAAACGTTTTCAACTTTGCTGTGCGTTTTTATTTTAGTCTGGCTCGAGGAAACTGTACAGACACGATGTGATTGGCCAGCGGTAGGCCTATAGGTGCGCTTGATTTGGACTCTGGGCCTGCTGGGTAGGTGGAGTTCTACCTTCAGACACATGAAATGGTTCAAAATGGGAACACTTTGCCTTCCTGGCGCTAGGCCTGTTGAATCAAGTACACCTACCGCCAACAGTGAAAAATGAATAAAAAAATAAATAATAGATGTCTTAATTCAGTCCCTCCCCCTCCCTCTTGGCACTAACCATTCAGTGTTTGAATATCTGAAGGCTCTGAAATACGTACTGTATAATCAGTGTAGTGGTGCGGCTTCCACAATCCACCATGTTGCTTTCACCTTACAGATCTGTTAACGAGGCTTTACAGTTGTTTACAGAAATGTTTGGTGATCGACTAGGAATGGCTTGGAAATGGACCAGTTGGTAACCACTGCCCTAAACCTATTGACCAGATCAGCATCAGTATAGAATTCAGTATCAAATAACATTTTATTTGTCACATTTGCCAAATACAACAGGTGTAGATCTTACAAAGAAATGCTTACTTACAAAAAAATAAAATAATAATAATAAAAGTAAAAAATACAATTAAGAAATAAAAGTAACAAATAATTAAAGAGCAGCAGTAAAATAACAGTAGTGAGGCTATATACAGGGTATTACAGTACAGAGTCATTATGGAGGCTATATACAGGGGGTACTGGTACAGAGTCAATATGGAGGCTATATATAGGGGGTACTGGTACAGAGTCAATATGGAGGCTATATACAGGGGCTACTGGTACAGAGTCAATATGGAGGCTATATATAGGGGGTACCGGTACAGAGTCAATGTGGAGGCTATATACAGGGGGTACTGGTACAGAGTCAATGTGGAGGCTATATACAGGGGGTACTGGTACAGAGTCAATGTGGAGGCTATATACAGGGGGTACTGGTACAGAGTCAATGTGGAGGCTATATACAGGGGGTACTGGTACAGAGTCAATGTGGAGGCTATATACAGGGGGTACTGGTACAGAGTCAATGTGGAGGCTATATACAGGGGGTACTGGTACAGAGTCAATGTGGAGGCTATATACAGGGGGTACTGGTACAGAGTCAATGTGGAGGCTATATACAGGCAGTACTGGTACAGAGTCAATGTGGAGGCTATATACAGGCAGTACTGGTACAGAGTCAATGTGGAGGCTATATACAGGGGGTACTGGTACAGAGTCAATGTGGAGGCTATATACAGGCAGTACTGGTACAGAGTCAATATGGAGGCTATATACAGGGGGTACTGGTACAGAGTCAATGAGTCAATATGGAGGCTATATACAGGGGGTACTGGTACAGAGTGCGGGGGGCACCGGTTAGTGCGGGGGCACCGGTTAGTTGAGGTAATATGCACATGTAGTATGATATCTTATCTCCTACAGATAGACTGTCACTCCCTCTGCCACGTGATGTGACCTGTATAGCTTCACTATCCTCCGTTCAATACTGATGAAAACTCAACATACAGTAGCTCAGGGAAACCTGTTTCCAACCTAGTCAGTAGTTGGTTAGAATAGCATGCACAATGGTTCTGCTTCACAAATGGAACCCTATTCCCTTTATAGTGCACTACTTTAGACCAGAGCTCTATGGCACCCTATTCCCTATTATAGTGCACTACTTTAGACCAGAGCTCTATGGCACCCTATTATAGTGCACTACTTTAGACCAGAGCCACAAGTGCAAACACACACACACACACTAACCCTAGTCTCCCCTGTCTGTCCTGACCCGCAGGGTGAAGAGTTGAATGCAGGGAGGATAGGTCTCACCATCGTTATCGCTGGCATGGTGGGATCACTGATCTGTGGTATCTGGCTGGACAGAACCAAAACATACAAGTAAGTCAAGTCCAGGTTATTTTAAAGTGCATTTTACATGGGTCACAACAACACATCAAATCCATTCAGAATGAAGGTGGAATGGGGGAAAGGAGTATAGAGATACAGGAAGATGGTCGAGTTGCTGTGATCCAATCCAGTGAACGAAGCTGATTATGATGTCATCACAGCTAGTGTTGCCCACTGGGAAAGAAACTCGCTGTGAAGCTTTTTCACCAATGACTTGTGTGAGACGCTTTTGTCTTCAGTTCTTGTACTGTTCATGTTTTATCCTTTCATGTTGTTGGCCGGATGTGTGAGACTTCTATCTCCTTGACTGTGTAGGATGTTGGTTTGTATTGTTAGATTTTGGTATTCTTCTTGTTTCCAGCTTGTTGTTTTCATGTTTGTGGCTGTCCCTCTGTTTCCTGCTGTGTGTGTGTGTGTGTGTGGTGGCTGTGTGTGTGTGGTGGCTGTGTGTGTGTGTGGTGGCTGTGTGTGTGTGTGGTGGCTGTGTGTGTGTGTGGTGGCTGTGTGTGTGTGTGGTGGCTGTGTGTGTGTGTGTGGTGGCTGTGTGTCTGTGTGGTGTCTGTGTGTGGTGGCTGTGTGTCTGTGTGTGGTGGCTGTGTGTCTGTGTGTGGTGGCTGTGTGTCTGTGTGTGGTGGCTGTGTGTCTGTGTGTGGTGGCTGTGTGTCTGTGTGTGGTGGCTGTGTGTCTGTGTGTGGTGGCTGTGTGTCTGTGTGTGGTGGCTGTGTGTGTGTGTGTGTGTGTGTGTGTGTGTGTGTGGTGGCTGTGTGTGTGTGTGTGTGTGTGTGTGTGTGTGTGTGTGTGTGGTGGCTGTGTGTGTGTGTGTGTGTGTGTGGCTGTGTGCTTGGGACAGGACAGGGCCCAGCTCTGTTTGTCCAGGTGCAGCCTGTTTATCTCTTCTAAACCCCTGACCCCTAACCTTTGATCCCATGGGGTCACTGGCCATGAGTTCAGAGAGAACCCCCTCAGGGGTCCAAGGTCTTATTTTTTTTGACTTTAGTTTATTTTAGTAAAAATGTTACATAACACTTAAACTTGTTTTGTTAAGGGCTTGTAAGTAAGTATTTCATGTGGCAAATAAAATGAGATTTTGATTTTTGTCGTCCAGTCCTTTGCTCCTCCTGTGAACCCATTCCTCACATGGTCGCTAGGTCAGGAAGAATGTTTACCATGTAACACGTGTTGTCACTGTACATGGTAGGACGTGACGTCTGGTTTTCAAAGCTCCTTAAGCTGGCCATTGGGTCATTTAAATTATAACCTCTACTTCATCACCCTCCCGGATCCGGGATCCTCCTCATCAAAAAAGCTGACTAGCATAGCCTAGCCTAACGGGACAGGGATATCATATAATATAATTTTCATGAAAGCACAAGTCCAATACAGCAAATGAAAGATAAACATCTTGTGAATCCAGCCATCATTTCCGATTTTTAAAATGTTTTACAGCGAAAACACTAAGTATTTCTATTAGCTAACCACAATAGCCAAACACACAAGCGCATATTTTCACCATGTTTCCACCGCATAGGTAGCTTTCACAAAACCGACAAAATAGAGATAAAATTAGTCACTAACCAAGAAACAACTTCATCAGATGACAGTCTTATAACATGTTATACAATACATTTACTTTTTGTTCGAAAATGTGCATATTTGAGGTATAAATCATAGTTTTACATTGCAGCCACCATCAAAAATAGCACCAAAGCAGCCAGAATAATTACAGAGAGCAACGTGAAATACCTAAATACTCATCATAAAACATTTATGAAAAATACATGGTGTACAGCAAATGAAAGATAAACATCTTGTGAATCCAGCCAATATTTCAGATTAAGTGTTTTACAGCGAAAACACAATATAGAATTATATTAGCTTACCACAATAGCCAAACACACAAACGCATTTATTCACCGCAAAGGTAGCTTTCGCAAAAACCAGCCAAATATATAAAATTAATCACTAACCTTTGGACAACTTCATCAGATAACAGTCTTATAACATGTTATACAATACATTTTGTTTTGTTCGAAGATGTGCATATTTAGAGCTGCAAATCGTGGTTATACATTGTGAATACGTAGAAACATTTCCCCAGAATGTCCGGAGATATTTTGGACACTCATCTAATCTGACCAAAGAACTCATCATAAACTTTACATAAAAATACTTGTTGTATGGCAAATGAAAGATACACTGGTTCTTAATGCAACCGCTGTGTTAGATTTTTAAAAATAACTTTACCGCAACATACAGCTTGGGTTATTGTGAGACAGTGCTCACCAACACGGCGGAGAATAGACATCAACATATTACACAGAAATACGAAATAACATCATAAATGTTGTCTTACTTTTGCTGAGCTTCCATCAGAATGTTGTACAAGGAGTCCTATTTCCAGTATAAATCGTTGTTTGGTTTTAGAATGTCCATTTCTTCTGTCGAATTCACGCCACAATGCTAGCCAAGGTTGCTAACATTCCCATCCTTTCTTGGCGCAAAGAACGGAAAACTCAAAGTCCCAATAAACGTTGAATAAACTGATAAAACTCGGTTGAAAAAACCTACTTTATGATATTATCATATGTATCAAATAAAATCAGAGCCGGAGATATTCGCCGTGTATACCAAACGCTTTTCAGAAGACAATGTTGAGGTCCCTCGCGCGCCGTCGAAGACAAAGAAAATACCGGACCTGTCACTCCAAAAGCTCTTGTTCGGCCTCAGATCAAGCTAGACACCCCATTCCACCTTCCACTGCCTGTTGACATCTAGTGGAAGGCGTATGAAGTGCATGCATATCGATAAATAAAAGCCAGTTGAATAGGCAGGCCCTGAAACAGCCTCGTTTTCAGATTTTTCACTTCCTGTGTGGAAGTTTGCTGCCAAATGAGTTCTGTTTTACTCACAGATATAATTCAAACAGTTTTAGAAACGTGAGTGTTTTCTATCCAATAGTAATGATAATATGCATATTGTATGATCTAGAACAGAGTACGAGGCCATTTCATTTGGGCACGATTTTTTCCAAAGTGAAAACAGCGCCCCCGTATTGACAAGAAGATAACCAGCAATAGTTACAAGTCTTTGCCTGTTCTTTAAACAGGGATGCATGAGAACCTTTGCTGCCAGTATAGTGATGATAGTAAGTGAAGTGGTAGACTCCACACTGGTGCTGTAAAGATACCCGCTGAAGAGGAAGAACTGTGAGAGAGGTGAGTACATGGTTACAGACGTATGAGATCTGAGAACACAAGGTGTAGTAATAGTTCCTACTACAGTACAGATGTCTCTATTCTGGCTGTAAGCTTTTTCCGATGTTGAGGAGCTTTCTGTAGACCGCAGGGATCTGTGTTGAGGGCTCCGTAGTTCCCGTTTAGTTCCGTGGCCGGCTGAGAATGCCACCTTGTTTTAGTTTGCCTAAGATGGATAGAGAGGGAGAACGTGTTATACTTGCTTGATGTCCTCATCTGAACCTGCCCATCATGCCAACAGATTCAGTTCATTAGGACAATGTTATCTGCATTCTCCTTTAGTTCCTTCACCTGTCTCAGTCTGGCCTCCAGTTGGGATGTTAAAGTTGGAGACATGTGAATACCAAGCTTTCAGACCCTAGTTTCAGAACAAATGCAAACCACATATACTGTAAGAAGGGTTGACAAATGCCAGTAACTTTCCCCAAATTCAGTTGTTTTCTCTCAGAAATCCTGGTTGGAGGAGTCTGGTTTTCTTTTATACTTTTATTTATATTTCTTCATTACTCCTGGATATCTCTCAACTGCAATTTCAGCTAATTTTGAGAGTTTCCGCAATTTTGCAACCCTAACAATGTCGTCCAGTTTTACATTTTCTATGTGTAGGGTAGCCCGAAATATATTAATAAAATAAAAATTAGTCTCACCAACATTGTTTACGTTACCTTGTTCCTGCCCCACTCCCACTTTATGCTCTCAGCAAATAGAGACATCCCTAGGTGTTGTTCCCTCCCACTTTATCCTCTCAGCAAATAGAGACATCCCTAGGAGTTGTTCACTCCCACTTCATTGGTTGGCAGTCACTGTGTAAAGACGTACATGGGTGTGTTCGACAACACGGGTTCTGTCCACACCCACGTGGGTGTGTTCAGGGAAGTGAAACTCGCTCTGAACGTTGCAGATGGAAATATAATGCATGGAGCTGACAGGATCTATTTTATTCAGTTATTCATCGCTACTCTGTAACTGACATGCCAGGATTATTACAACTGATATGCATCCACAGCTCCCATGTGTGTTGATTTGGATCTATGTGTATTGGATTTGTCTCTGGGGATATCTGAGCAGCTAACCGATTGCTGCAGCTGTACATAGCCCATCTCTAAATAGCCCACCCAATCTACGTACCTCATCCCCATATTGTTTTTATTTACTTTTCTGCTCTTTTGCACACCAGTATCACTACTTACACACCATCATCTGCTCATCATCATCTGCTCATCTATCACTCCAGTGTTAATTTGCTAAATTGTAATTATTTTGCTACTATGTCCTATTTATTGCCTTACCACCTCACGCCATTTGCACACACTATCCAGACGTTCTTTTTTTCCTTTTGTGTTATTGACTGTACGCTTGTTTATTCCATGTGTAACTCTGTCTTGTTTTTGTCGCACTGCTTTGCTTTATCTTAGCCAGGTCGCAGTTGTAAAGAAGAACTTGATCTCAGCTAGCTTACATGGTTAAAAAAATAAATAAAAATTGTCAGTGTGGATTGTCTAGGATATCAGTGGATCCTGTGAATTGTGTGTAATGTCGTCTGTTTCCCAGACCATGACTGATTTGATGTATTGATTGTGTCTTTCAGACAGACTACCCTGACGGTCTACCTCATGTCCTTCGTAGGGATGTTGGTCTATGCCTTCACCCTCAGTCTGGGACATCTCTGGGTAGTCTTCCTCACCGCTGGAGCTCTGGGGTAAGACCTGGCTCTCGCTCTCGCTCTCGCTCTCTCTCTCGCTCTCTCTGCCCGTATCAGATAGACTAAAATATATTTGTATTGAGCTAAATTTAACTCAACTAAACCAAGCTGCCCCAACTTAAAACACCATGAAAAATATTTGCATATCATTCTAACAAACGCCCCTCATAAGTACACAGCCAATGGAATCTTTGCTAACGAGCTCAGTGACCATTGTTCCCATTGGCTTGCATTAGAGATGCTAAGCTACCTAAATCGTGTCTCTTCGTAATAGTCATTGGACATTTCAGAACTTTCAATGAACAACATTTCCTGTATGACCTGGGGTTGTATGATTGGGAGGGTGTGTCCTCTATCTTTGATTCGGATCAGGCCCTTCAATGTTTTACCTTTCTGTTTAACTCTGTTCTAGATCAACATGCCCCATTTAAAATATTAAGGATAAAGCTTAGCTTGGGTTAAGGCTAGATCAACTGATTCTACCTCTGACTGGCAGTCCTTCAGACATTTGAGAAATAGACGTCTTACTGTCTCTCAGACAGGATACAATGTGTGCTTTCTGATTATGTGAAGTTACCTCGATATTACTAAAGGTGTCCCAAAGGGGTAGATTTTGCGACCTGTCCTCTTTACTATTTATATAAATAATTTTGGTCTATCTGCAAAAAGCTGTAGCATTCATCTGTATGCAGATAACACGTACAGGGCAAAAAAGTATTTAGTCAGCCACCAATTGTGCAAGTTCTCCCACTTAAAAAGATGAGAGAGGCCTGTAATTTTCATCATATGTACACTTCAATTATGACAGACAAAATTAGAAAAAAAAATCCAGATAATCACATTGTAGGATTTGTAATGAATTTATTTGCAAATTATGGTGGAAAATAAGTATTAATAAGTACAATGTAGAAAATAGTAAAAATTAAGAAACCCCTTGAATGAGTAGGTGTGTCAACTTTGACAGGTACTGTATATACAGCAGTAATACGTGTTATAATATTTCCATATGTCTATATAGCGCTTTATTATAAGTGTGTGTGTGTGCAGGTTCTTCATGACAGGCTACCTGCCCCTGGGCTTTGAGTTTGGAGTGGAGCTGACCTACCCCGAGTGTGAAGGCACCTCTTCAGGCCTGCTCAACTGCTCTGCACAGGTGAACACACGAACACACACACAGCAGCTGCTGCAGACAGTGAGCAGATCAGAGCTTTTGGTATCCATGGAAATACAGTGCGTTCGGAAAGTTTTCAGACCTCTTGACTTTTTCCACATTTTGTAATGTTAGTCTTATTCTAAAATGGATTAAAAAGCTTTTTTCTTCTTCACCAATCTACAAACAATACTCCATAATGACAAAGCACATGTTTTTTAAATTTAAAAAAAATGTTTGCTAATTTATATATATAAAAAAAAAAAAACAGAAATTACATTTACATAAGTAATTCAGACTCTTTACTCAGTACTTTGTTCAAGTCTTTAGGTACAAACTCCAACCAGGCTGTCATGTGCCTTTTTACTGAGTGGCTTCCTTCTGGAAGGTTCTCCCATCACCACAGAGGAACTCTAGAGCTCTGTCAGAGTGACCATTGGGTTCTTGGTCACCTCCCTGACCAAGGCCCTTCTCCCACTATTGCGCAGTTTGACCGGGCGGACAGCTCTAGGAAGAGTCTTGGTTGTTCCAAACTTTTAATTTATGAATGATGAATGCCACTGTGTTCTTGGGGACCTTCAATGCCGCAGACATTTTTTTTGTACCCTTCCCCAGATATTTGCCTCGACACAATCCTGTCTCGGAGCTCTACGGACAATTATTTTTGACTTCATGGCTTGGTTTTTGCTCTGACATGCACTGTCAACTGTGGGACCTTATATAGACAGGTGTGTGCCTTTCCAAATCATGTCCAGTCAATTTAATTTACTACAGGTGGACTCCAAGTTGTAGAAACATCTCAAGGATGATCAATGGTAACAGGATGCACCTGAGCTCAATTTCATAGCAAAACAGTCTGAATACGAATGTGAATAAGGTATTTTTGTTTTATTTTTAATAAATTAGCAAACATTTAAAACATTTTTTCACTTTGTCATAATGGGGTATTGTGTGTAGATTGACGAAAATATTAAATAATGGCTGTAATGTAACAAAATGTGGAAAAAGGGAAGGAGTCTGAATACTTTCCGAATGGTGTTTGTTTATATCTATCTCTCCATCTCAAACACACTGTTGACAGGTAGGCTATGGTGTAACTTAATGTTTTGCTTTGTGTGGTATGTTTTCTGGTTTTTGACACTTGTGTAGGTGTCATAACCAGAAATAAAATAACGCAATATATGTCGTAACAGGTTTAAATGTATGTGTTATGAAAGCCTCACCAGCTAGCTACCAGTCTTTTTTAGTTTCACTGTCCGATCATAAAAAACAAAACAGAGCCCACTAATAGTTATTTTTACATTTCCACAAAACGGTCTGTATGTGTTGCTTGATATGACTAAGTTAACACAAATGTATCAAAGAATAGGTCACGAATGGGTAGCTACTGCCTGGCCAGTCATCTAGCTAGGTACATTTCAGTAATTGTTACCCTCCTAAACTAACTTGAAAATATTTGTCTGAAAATGAACTAGTCGCCAGTTATTGTTGCCTGTGCTGTAATCATGTCTAACCAGTTGGCTAATGTAGCCTGTGGTGTAATCATTTCTAACCAGTTGGCTAATGTAGCCTGTGGTGTAATCATGTCTAACCAGTTGGCTAATGTAGCCTGTGGTGTAATCATTTCTAACCAGTTGGCTAATGTAGCCTGTGGTGTAATCATGGCTAACCAGTTGGCTAATGTAGCCTGTGGTGTAATCATGGCTAACCAGTTGGCTAATGTAGCCTGTGGTGTAATCATGTCTAACCAGTTGGCTAATGTAGCCTGTGTGCGCCCATGAGCTCCCAAGTCTCGATAGCTGGGTCTTTTGGCGTCCACGTTTAGCTTGTTGGATTGGATACTGCATGGCCAGTGTGAGCCACCTTACCAACTAGCTAGCTACATTTCATTCAGTAGCTAATACGGTGGTCACTGGATAAACTATCTA
This sequence comes from Salvelinus fontinalis, assembly GCF_029448725.1. Classification (NCBI taxonomy): domain Eukaryota; kingdom Metazoa; phylum Chordata; class Actinopteri; order Salmoniformes; family Salmonidae; genus Salvelinus; species Salvelinus fontinalis. The sequence goes on along the minus strand of NC_074691.1, from coordinate 39,996,201 downwards.
TGAGTTGAGTGGAACATATCATCTGATAATTCTGTCCAGTTCACTGCATCGGCCCAATTTTGAAGGAGGCACAAATTGTCGAGATTCAGCGAGCGGTTGACAGAATTGGTGTTTAATTTGTTCCCATTCTGACTCTTCTTGTATTAGGCTTCAGGCATAGTGGACTGTATGTACAGAAGAAAGTTAAGTTTTAAAAGCCAATTATTGTTAATGTCTTTTATGTGAATGTCTACTTTGATAGCTATACAAAATTGTTATCTTATTGCCTTATTGTTATCATATTTAGTCGTTCCAATTTTCGATGTAACTTACACTTACTATGTATTCCCCTCAAAGTTCTTGGTTTATTAATACACAACTTGTGTATGTCTAATATGTAAGACTAAGTGTAATTTGTAGTCTGTTTTGATGCAGATATGTAGATAAAGTGGAACTGACACTGTTTTAGGCAACATGAAATATGATTTCAATCTGGGTAACACTTTATTTGACACCCAGTGTCAACTTTTTACGACAGTCAAAACCATGTCATAATGTCATAAGCACTGACATAACCTGTCCTAATGTGGTCATAACAGTGTCATATATTTAAACCTGTTGTGACAGATATTGTATTTTATGGCTGGTTATGACACCTACCAATAAGCCTGTCAAAACCTAAATGGTTTTCAAATCAGTTTTTTCCTGACAAGAAGTTTCGTTTGAAAGTTTGCTTTCTTAAATCCTTTGTTGTAGTGAATTCTTTACAGTCATGTTTTTTTTCTTTTCATTTTAAATAGCTAAGTAATCATATAAAAAAAAAAAAACTTTTTGACACCGTCATGAAGCATTTTGACCATACCGTGTCACTTGGACATGCTAGCCAGGTCCTCTTGTTATCTATGGTGGTTGTTAGCTTGTGTATAGCTGCAAGGGACACTTCACGTTTTATGGATGATATTTACAGAGTCGGGTGAACTCCATTTCTGACAGGCTGATCAGATTCAATAGCTGCCTCGGAGGCTGATATGTAAGGGTGGGGCCTTTTTTAGAGGCTGTCTTCAAGGAGCCTGTCTATATGAATCAGCATACAAGGCAGCATCAGCCTCTGAGGCTGCTATTGAATCTGATCAGTCTGTCAGTAACAGAGCTCATCCCCTGGATCTGATATGCATCTGCCTAATAAAGCACTTTGACATCAAATTTTATTGGTCACATACACATATTTTGCAGATGCTATCAGAGGTGCGGGGAAATGCTTATGTTTTCATGTAGCTCCAACAGTGCAGTAATACCAAACAATATAAAAAGATACACACAAATCCCCCAAATAAAGATGGCGAGCCTGGTTCTGGTAGTTCCTATTGAGTTTGTTTTTGTATTAACTCAATAATAGACAAGTATTATATTATTAAACAAATATTTAATCACGATCTCTGCTGTTGCTCTGAATTCCCGAAACTTCTCTATTTCGGTCCCTTTCTGTCACTCTCTCTCGATTTCTCGCTCTGTTGCTTTCTCTCTCTCTGTCTCGTGCACTCTCTTTCTCTCTCGCTCTCTGTCTCGCGCTCTCTGTACCTCCTTTCAATTCAAATTCGAAAGGCTTTATTGGCATGGATGGTGTTATCACATACATTGCCAAAGCAAACATATATAGACATGTATCAAATCAACGATGACAGATGGATGATAATAATAATAAAAATAATACTGAGTGAGTAGTAACAATTTAACAGGACACTACAGTAAGACATGAATGAGGACAATGATGAAATACACAGATATAATTGGTCTGGTTGGTTGTTTCACTGGCTGTCCCTGCGGGTGTGACAGGAAGTTACATATTTTGCAGCTTATATGGTACAAAGGTGTTTTTCTCCAAATAGATATTGGATTTTTTTCCTTTTCTGTTTTAGTTTTAACATTTTTATATTTAACATTTTAGCAAAGAAAATTTGCCTGTAAGTCTACATAGTTCTGTTAGTGTAGGAGAAAGTACAGCTCTGCCAGGACCTCTGAGGGTTAGAGTGAGCACAACCTGTCCTCTCTGGGTTGTCGGACCGGTCTGTAACGGATGGTTTTTATGGCCAGGCTGTCCTCTCTGGGTTGTCGGACCGGTCTGTAACGGACGGTTTCTATGGCCAGGCTGTCCTCTCTGGGTTGTCGGACCGGTCTGTAACGGACGGTTTCTATGGCCAGGCTGTCCTCTCTGGGTTGTCGGACCGGTCTGTAACGGACGGTTTCTATGGCCAGGCTGCCCTCTCTGGGTTGTCGGACCGGTCTGTAACGGACGGTTTCTATGGCCAGGCTGTCCTCTCTGGGTTGTCGGACCGGTCTGTAACGGACGGTTTCTATGGCCAGGCTGTCCTCTCTGGGTTGTCGGACCGGTCTGTAACGGACGGTTTCTATGGCCAGGCTGTCCTCTCTGGGTTGTCGGACCGGTCTGTAACGGACGGTTTCTATGGCCAGGCTGTGCTCAATGAGTCTGTACATTTGTCATTGTTTCTCTCAGTTTTCTATCAGTCACGGTGGTCAGATAGTCTGCCACCATGTACTGTCTGTTTAGAGACAAGTAGCATTAGATGTTTTTTGTGGTGTCTTTCCAATAGGTGATATTTTTGATTTGTGATGATTTGAGTGCTGTCCTGTGGCTTTGTTGGATTGGTAGGGGTTAGTGAACTAAGCCTCAGAACCAGATGATTGAGGGGACTCTTCTCTATGGTCACCTCTTGACATTGGAGGACTTAGTAATGGTAGGAGTAGGGGTCAGCAGTTAAAGATTATACAATTTGTTGGCTTTTTTTGGAAATTAATCAGAGGGGAATTGGCATGATTCTACTCTGCTTGCGTTGTTTGGAGTTTCTCTGTACTCCGAGGATGCTCTAACAGAATTCCACATGCAGGGTTCCAGTCGGGTGTTTGTCCCGTCTGTCAAATTCTTGCTTCGTAAGCGGACCCCGCACTTCACTGCCATATAGTGGACCCCACACTTCACTGCCGTATAGTGGACCCCACACTTCACTGCCGTATAGTGGACCCCACACTTCACTGCCATATAGTGGACCCCACACTTCACTGCCGTATAGTGGACCCCACACTTCACTGCCATATGGTGGACCCCACACTTCACTGCCATATAGTGGACCCCACACTTCACTGCACTGCCATATAGCGGACCCCACACTTCACTGCCGTATAGCGGACCCCACACTTCACTGCCGTATAGCGGACCCCACACTTCACTGCCGTATAGTGGACCCCACACTTCACTGACATATAGTGGACCCCGCACTTCACTGCCGTATAGTGGACCCCACACTTCACTGCCATATAGTGGACCCCGCACTTCACTGCCGTGTAGTGGACCCCACACTTCACTGCCATATAGTGGACCCCGCACTTCACTGCCATATAGCGGACCCCGCACTTCACTGCCATATAGCGGACCCCACACTTCACTGCCGTATAGTGGACCCAGCACTGCACTGCCGTGTAGTGGACCCAGCACTGCACTGCCGTATAGTGGACCCCCCACTGCACTGCCGTGTAGTGGACCCAGCACTGCACTGCCGTATAGTGGACCCCCCACTGCACTGCCGTGCAGTGGTATTGGTTCTGTTATTGATTAGAATGTTATGAGCCAGTTTCTAATTTGTGCATCTAATTTAATACATTGTTTAATGGCATAGAAAGCCCTGCTTGCTTTGTCTTTCAGTTCATTCATGGCTAGGTTGAAGTTCCCTGTGACGCTGCAGCTTGACGTTGCCCGTTATGCGTACGTGTGTTCAGTAGAGCCCAGTAAAAAAGTATATCAGTTTCCCTGACATCCGGTCCTTTTTCTGGAATATCAGAATGTTTGTCTTGTTGAGATTGACTGTCAGGGTCCAGGTCTGACAGAACTATAGCAGATGATCTAATGGTTGCTGTAACCATCTCTTGTGTGGGACAACAGCACCAGGTCATCTGACTACAGGAGGCATACGTGTCGTTAAGAGTGAGATCGGGCGCTGTTGATTGCTCAAGCATTTTTCTTTTGTTGCCATTTCATTTATCTAAATATTAAATAGACTTAAACTGAATTTGTTCCGCTGTTTTACTCCTCAGCCTTGGGAAAATAAATATTGACTGCATTTGTTATTAGTGTACATTGATTTGATTACATTTTTTTTCCACCTCCCACACCACTTTTAAATTAAAGTCAAATTTAATCAAATGCTTTTTGGAAATCTACAAAGCATGAGAATTTTGTTTTGATTTACATGTTTTATCAATTAGGGGTGTGTAAGATCTACATATGGTCTGATAATTTGGTCTACAATTTGACTTTTGCTCAGGGTGTTGTGTTCACTCAGAACGTGCAGTGATCTGCTGAATATCTCCCCCAGGTTGCTGATGACACAAATGCCACGATAATTGTTTGGTTCAAATTTGTCTTTATTATTTTATATATTTTTAGTATTAGTCCCTGGTTCCAGATGTCAGGGAAATAGCCTTTACCCAACACTGTTAACCAGTTTAAGTATGGCAGTGATACATTTGGTGCGTGCCACAGTTTGGGAACTACTGGTGTAGAGGGCCACTTTCCCCGACAGGTGTTTGGTATCATTTTCACTATCTGTCAAGGAAAGATAATTGATAACTCACTTTCTGTCTCGCTCTCTCTCTCTCTGTCTATATATATATACACAGGTGTTTGGTATCATGTTCACTATCTGCCAGGGGAAGATCATAGATAACTACGGGACGCTGGCAGGAAACATCTTCCTCTGCGTCTTCCTCTTCATCGGATCGGTCCTCACAGGTAAAGACCTTTTTCTGATGATGATGATGATAATGGTCAAAAGTAGTGCACTACATAGGGAATAGGGTGCCATAGGGCTCTGGTCTAAAGTAGTGCACTACATAGGGAATAGGGTGCCATAGGGCTCTGGTCTAAAGTAGTGCACTACATAGGGAATAGGTTGCCATAGGGCTCTGGTCTAAAGTAGTGCACTACATAGGGAATAGGGTGCCATTGGCTACTGTAATCCAAGTCCACATTCACCCACATGAGAGGAAAGTGAGCCTACTGATTGGGCCTGAAGGTTTAACGCCAGAGAGCTGCTGTGTTATTCCTTAAATCCATCCATACTGGCTACTGGAGAACCTCATGGCTGAAGTCCAAGTTCACCAACATGACAATAGACTATCCCTAACCTCGTCCTCTGGAGCACAAAGGGGGGTGCACGGTTTGATTTTTTGACCCTTACACTACACAGCTGATGGTCAAATTATCAAAGAATGATGATTTAGTTGATTTTATTTGAATCAGATGTGTAGTGCTGGGGCAAAAAACCCAAAACGTGTACCCAGTGGGGGCCTCAGGACCCAGTTTGAGAAACCCTGCACTAGATGATTATGTTAATGATGTGAAGGGTTAAAGGTCAGTCCAGAGGGTTACTGCGGTGGCAGTATTTTGGGGAGAACTATAAAACAATTGAAGTAATAAATCAATGAGCCCTAAACTCCTCTTAAAAAGTAAATACTGGTTATTGGAGACCAGGGCCAAAGTCCCAAGTTCATTTATGTTAATTATTTATTTATATTATGACTAGAAGGGTTAAGGGTCAGCAACAGAGGGGTTACTGCATGGGCAGTACATAAGGTAAACTATAGTTAGTTAAAGGTTCAATTAAACATGTAAATAATTGGTGATCATGAGTTGACTTGTCAATCTGAGCCATGGCATAGATAATGAACTTTGTCGTGTTGTAATATTAACAAAGTCATAAACCATTGTGTTATGAATTAGTCCTTCCCGCTTTTTTATTAAAGGATTTATATCATAGTACGGTGTACCTTTTTTGTATTGAGTGCCCTCTAGTGGAAGCTGTACCTTACTGTCTTTGCTACAGGGAATATTCATTCATGCTATTTGACAAGCAACACAGTGAAACAAATGATGTATTCACCTGGTCCACGTATCAAACTCCCCTCCTCGAAGGCGGAGTGACTGCGGGTTTTCACTACACAGATTGGTTAGGAACTTTCACCCTCACCTGGTTGTCTAGTTCTTAATTGGTTAGTTAGGGACCCTCACCTGGTTGTCTAGGTCTTAATTGGTTAGTTAGGAACCCTCACCTGGTTGTCTAGGTCTTAATTGATTAGTTAGGGACCCTCACCTGGTTGTCTAGGTATTAATTGATTAGTTAGGAACCCTCACCTGGTTGTCTAGGTATTAATTGGTTAGTTAGGAACCCTCACCTGGTTGTCTAGGTATTAATTGATTAGTTAGGAACCCTCACCTGGTTGTCTAGGTATTAATTGATTAGTTAGGAACCCTCACCTGGTTGTCTAGGTCTTAATTGATTAGTTAAGGACCCTCACCTGGTTGTCTAGGTATTAATTGATTAGTTAGGAACCCTCACCTGGTTTTCTAGGTATTAATTGATTAGTTAGGGACCCTCACCTGGTTGTCTAGGTATTAATTGATTAGTTAGGAACCCTCACCTGGTTTTCTAGGTATTAATTGATTAGTTAGGAACCCTCACCTGGTTGTCTAGGTCTTAATTGGTTAGTTAGGGACCCTCACCTGGTTGTCTAGGTCTTAATTGGTTAGTTAGGGACCCTCACCTGGTTGTCTAGGTCTTAATTGGTTAGTTAGGGACCCTCACCTGGTTGTCTAGGTCTTAATTGATTAGTTAAGGACCCTCACCTGGTTGTCTAGGTCTTAATTGGTTAGTTAGGGACCCTCACCTGGTTGTCTAGGTCTTAATTGGTTAGTTAGGGACCCTCACCTGGTTGTCTAGGTCTTAATTGATTAGTTAAGGACCCTCACCTGGTTGTCTAGGTCTTAATTGATTAGTTAGGAACCCTCACCTGGTTGTCTAGGTCTTAATTGGACACCACTGACCTGAACCGTAAAAAACCTGATCATGGAATTGTATAGAGGGATCTGCTGAAAGGTCATGTGATGCAGGCAGGCATCAAAATGGCTGGCACACACCTCTCTAGTCTTACATAAACCCTAAACATGCATGTCAACTTTCTAAGAAATGTATTTCTTCTCTCCAGGCTTCATCAAGTCAGACCTGCAGAGACAGAAGGCCAACCAGTTAGCCAAGGCTGCTGTAAGTGTGGGGGGGGGGTTATGGCAGTGTGTTAAATCTGTTTCTGTGTAGCTATGTAAGCATGTCTGGTGCAGTAATGCGCCTCAATTCACCTCACAGTATTTTGTTGTTGCTCCTAGAATGACTTGTCTCATGCTGGATTGTCTGTGTGTCTGTGTGTCTGTCTGTGTGTCTGTGTGGTTTAATGTCCTCTTTGTGGTTTAATGTCCTCTGTGTCGTGTGTATGTCTGTTAATAACCCCTTACTATATAAATATATATCTCTCAGACAGGCACGTTTTTTCCAGTAAGTCAGAAGTCGTAAAATGTGACCACTTTGCTAGGTGTTGTGACCTCAATAGGACAACCTGATCAGGTCGCTCTCGGAAAACCTAGTAATTTATTGAAAGCAGTAACTCCCCTCAATTCAAAATAACTAATGAAGTTTTGTAAATGTTTGTTTTGGTAACACTTGACATCCCGCGTCAAAACGTTATGGCACGATCATAACAGCTGACATAACTTGTCATAACCTGTCGTAATATGGTCATAACACAGTCATGACATATATTTAACCTATTGTGACACAGTGCCTTCGGAAAGTCTTCAGACCCCCTGACTTTTTCCACATTTCGTCACGTTACAGCGTTATTCTAAAATGGATTAAATAGTTTGATGAAAAAACAATCTACACACAATACCCCATAATGACAAAGCAATAGCAGCTTTGCAGAATTTTCTTTACAAAAATGGAAATATCATATTTACAGCAGCGATTACAGCCTTGAGGGTTCTTGGGTATGACGCTACAAGCTTGGCACACCTGTATATGGAGAGTTCTCTGCAGATCCTCTCAAGATCTGCCCGGTTGGATGAGGAGCGTCGCTGCACAGCTATTTTCAGGTCTCTCCAGAGATGTTGATCGGGTTCAAGTCCGGGCTCTAGCTGGGCCACTCAAGGACATTCAGAGACTTGTCCCAAAGCCACTCCTGCTTTGTCTTGGCTGTGTGCTTAGGGTTGTTGTCGTGATGGAAGGTGAACCTTTGTCCCCATTCTGAGGTCCTGAGCGCTCTGGAGCAGGTTTTCATCAAGGATCTCTGTACTTTGCTCTGTTCATTTTTCAATCGATCCTGAGTAGTCTCCCAGTCCATGCATGATGCTGCCACCCATGTTTCACTGTAGGGATGGTGCCAGGTTTCCTCCAGATGTGACGCTTGGCATTCAGACCAAATCTTGGTTTCATCAGACCAGAGAATCTTATTTCTCATTGTCTAAGAGTCCTTTAAGTGCCGTTTGGCAAACTCCAAATGGGCTGTCATGTGACTTTTACTGAGGGGCTTCTGTCTGGCCACCCTACCATAAAGGCCTGATTGGTGGAGTGCTGCAGAGATGGTTTTCCTTCTGGAAGGTTCTCCCATCTTCACAGGAACTCTAGGGCTCTGTCAGTGACCATTGGGTTCTTGGTCACCTCCCTGACCAAGACTCTTCTCCCCTAATTGCTCAGTTTGGCCGGGCGACCAGCTCTAGGGAGAGTCTTGGTGGTTCCAAACTTCTTCCATTTAAGAATGATGGAGGCCACTATGTTCTTGAGGACGTTCAATGCTGCAGTAATGTTTTGGTACCCTTCCCCAGATCTGTGCCTCGACACAATCCTGTCTCAGAGCTCCACGGACAATTCCTTCGACCTCATGGCTTGATTTTTGCTCTGACTTGCACTGTCAACTGTGGGACCTTATAAAGACAGGTGTGTTCCTTTCCAAATCATGTCCAATCAATTGAAATGACCACAAGTTGTAGAAACATCTCAAGGATGATCAATGGAAACAGGATGTACCTGAGCTCAATTTCAAGTCTCATAGCACAGATTCTCAATACTTATGTAAGTATTTCATTAATTGGTATTGTGTGTAGTTTGATGAGGGAAAAAAATGAATGTTATCAATTTTAGAATAAGGCTGTAACGTAACAAAATGTAAAATAAGAGAAGGGGTCGGAATACTTTCAGAATGCACAATTTTATTTTATGGCTGGTTATGACACTGACAAAAGTGTCAAAACCTACCACACAAGGCAAAACATTCCATTGCACCATAGTCTACTCGTCTCAACAGTATGTTTTTACTTTATATAGCATTTTCTGAAATTGACCCGTATTAAATTATCATTGTAATTGAGCACACATTGATGTCAGACATGCTACCTCAATGCTCTGTTGCTGATGACTGGGATGAACGCAGGACTAGATTTCAGGAGCAGGACAAGACATCCTCTTCTTGACTGATGACTGACATAAGGTCATGTACGTGATTGGCCAATCTGGCTTATATTATTATGATGGTCATAATGCTTCTTGACAGTGTCATAAAGGTTATTTTCTACAATTTATTTAAAATATGAACAAAAACATGACTAAAGTATTCATTACAACAACAGCGAATTTAAGAAACAAACTTTCAAACAAAAGGAAAGTTCTTGGCAGGAAACAAATTATTTGATTAAATCAACAATGTCACTCTATTGTGTTTTGTGTGGAACCCCAGGAAGAGTAGCTGCTGCCTTTACAACAGCTAATGGGGACCCTAATAAAATACCGTATGTAAGAGAGCCATAAAATAACGCAATATATGTCAGAACGATTGTAAATATATGGGTCATGACAGTGTTATGTCAGCTGTTATGACATGATTATGATCGTGTCGTAACGTGTTATGACACTGAGGGTCAAGTCAAGTGTTGCCGTTTGTTTACAACGTCGTACATGGAGGATTTGTTATTGTTGTTTTATTGTTTTTATTGTTGTTTTTCCTGAGAAGTAACATTTTTGGAGATGCAAGGTGTTCTTCCCGACAGCGACCATAACATTATAGTACTTCCAATTAACCCCTGATGTAAAATTTGAAGGTGAATAAAAAATATAAAAAACACTATGTTCCAGGAACACGGAGAGCTCTCTGGTCAGCAGCAGGACTACGGGGCCACGGCTCTAATCAACAAGCCAGACTGCCCTTCTGCTTCTCTTCAGGCTTGATCACTAACCCATATACCCTATAACCCCTACACTCTTAGCTCGAACCTCAGACGGGCCAAGGTAGGGGGCACAGCCAACCAATAATCACCACACGCTTCCCTGTCATTATTCTCTTCGGAGTGAATCCTAACTTCAGCTTTAGTCTCCCCATTCGACATCGGTGTCAAGTCTTAAGTTAGGATTCACTCTCCTGTACACCTTTTGCTTTTGACCAAGAATTTCCTGGAAGCTTTGTAGTGCAAAAATAATCTTAATTTCCCCCCCCCCCATTGGCTAAAAATTTACTTTAGATGATCTAAGTTCTAGGATGTTTTTGGGAAATTAAAAAACGTAACCCTCCGCCCCTCATCTGAATCCTACTGCTGTTCTATTTTCACTTCCCTCAACTCTCCACGCTCCAGATTACATGATTAGACACAGGTTATTTTCACCTACGGTATGTTGAATAAGATGTATGTGATAATCTTTTAACCCTTTAACCTTTTTGATGTGTAGTTCCTAGTACCTGTATGTGTATATTAATGTAGCGTGTTCTTTTAGTTATTTATCTGCTATGGTTACTCAAACAGTTGGTCTGCTTGTATTTCAGACTAATACTGCTTTTGCATCAGGATAAAAAAATTTAAAAAATCTGGTAACTCCAAATTCCCAGATTTCCTGAAATCCCGGTTGTAAGATGCCTCGGAATCAGAAGGGAATAAGCAGAGAAACCTCCAGTTGAGATTGCTGGAAAACCTGGGAAAGTTATTAGAATTTTGCAACCCTAATCAGAATAGTCTTTTTAGTTGGAATGTGATTGGCGGATTGTTTTTTTGATTGACAGGTCCCGGCAGACCCAGAGGATGGGAACATCTCTGCCCCTGCAGTCCTCGACGAAACCAGGTTTTAGAGACGGACGATCTGCTGGACACTCTCTCACACACAAAAAATCACTAGTTTATGACCACTTCCCTTTAACACTGTCCAATAAGGCTGCATTAACACTGGCAGCCCAATTCGGATATTTTCTTTCACTAAGTGGTCTTTTGACCAATCAGATCAGCTCTGAAAAAGATCTGACGTGATTGGTCAAAATACCAATTACTGGGAAAAAGATAAGAATTGGGCTGCCTGTGGAAACGCTGCCTAAGAGTCTTCCACTATTTATGCCTAATTGTGCAAATACCATTTCTTTATTATTTATAGAGAAATGTATGTATGTGTTGTGTGTGTGTGTGTGTTATGTTCGCACACACACAGTGCCTTGGCTTAAAATATTCAGACCCCTTTGTCCACATTTTATTGCGTTACAGCCTGCATTAAAAATCCATTACATTTAGATTTTTGGTCATAATGTCAAAGTTGAAATACAGTACCAGTCAAAAGTTTGGACATTCAAAGGTTTTTATTTTATTTTTTACGATTTTCTACATTGTAGAATAATAGTGAAGACATCAAAACTAAGAAATAACACATATGGAATCATGTAGTAACCAAAAAAGTGTTAACCTCTCTGGGATATGTGGGACGGTAGCGTCCCAATTGGCCAACATCCAGTGAAAATGCAGAGCGCCAAATTCAAACAAATTACTATACAAATTAAACTTTGAAATCACACATTCAATATACAAAATTGAAGCTACACTTGTTGTGAATCCAGCCAACATGTCAGATTTCAAAAATGCTTTACGGCAAAAGCAAACGATGCTATTATCTGAGGACAGCAACCAAACACAGACCATCATATTTCAACTCACCCGGCGCGACACAAAATGCAGAAATAAAGATATAATTCATGCCTTACCTTTGACGAGCTTCTTCTGTTGGCACTCCAAAATGACCCATAAACATCACAAATGGTCCTTTTGTTTGATTAATTCCGTCGATATATATCCAAAATGTCAATTTATTTGGCGTGTTTGATCCAGAAAAACACTGGTTCCAACTTGCGCGACGTGACTAAAAAATATCTCAATAGTTACCTGTAAGCTTTGTCCTTACATCTCAAACTACTTATGTAATACAACTTTAGGTATTTTTTAACGTAAATAATCAATAAAATTGAAGACTGGATGATCTGTGTTCAATACCGGAGGAAAACAACGTGTAGCATGCTTTCTGGTCACGCGCCTCTAACAAACAGTACACTTCACTGGAGCCTCATTCTGAACAGTGTTACTTCTTCATTTCTCAAAGGAAAAACCTCAACCAATTTCTAAAGACTGTTGACATCCAGTGGAAGCGATAGGAACTGCAGGAAGGTCCCTTAGAAATCTGGATTCCCAATGAAAACGCATTGAAAAGAGAGTCACCTCAAAAAAACAAAAACAAATCTGAATGGTTTGTCCTCAAGTTTCGCCTGCCAAATAAGTTCTGTTATAGTCACAGACATGATTCAAACAGTTTAAGAAACTTCAGAGTTTTCTATCCAAATCTACTAATAATATGCATGTCTTAGTTTCTGGGCATGAGTAGCAGGCAGTTTAATTTCTTTTCATCCAAAATTCTGAATGCTGCCCGCTATCCTAGAGAAGCTAAACAAATCAAAATATATTTGATATTCAAAGCAGCCAGCCTTTGCCTTGATGACCGCTTTACATACTCTTGGCATTCTCTCAACCACCTTAATGAGGAATGTTTTTCCAACAGTCTTGAAGGAGTTCCCACATATGCTGAGCACTTGTTTACAGCAATTCCTTCACTCTGCAGTCTGACTCATTCAAACCATCTCAATTGGGTTGAGGTCGGGTGATTGTGGAGGCCAGGTCATTTGATGCAGCACTCCATCACTCTCAAATAGCTTTTACACAGCCTGGCGGTGTGTTTTGGATCATTGTCTTGTTGTTAAGCAAATGATAGTCCCACTAAGTGCAAAGCAGATGGAATGATGTATTGCTGCAGAATGCTGTGGCAGCCATGCTGGTTCAGTGAGTGTTTTTAATTTTAAATATATCACTGACCGTGTCACCAGCAAAGCACCACCTCACCATCTCCTCCATGATTCACGGTGGGGACCACACATGCGGAGATCCTCCGTTCACCTACTCTGCATCTCACGAAGACACGGCGGTTGGAACCAAAAGTCAGACCAAAGGACAGATTTCCACCGGTCTAATGTCCATTGCTCGTGTTTCTTGGGCCAAGCAAGTCTCCTCTTCTTATCGGTGTCCTTTAGTTGTGGTTTCTTTGCATGAATCAGGCCTTCATGGTCGAATTGCTGCAGTCTCCTCTGAACAGTTGATGTTTAGATGTCTGTTAAACTCTGAAGCATTTATTTGGGCTGCAATTTCTGAGGCTGGTAACTCTAATGAGCTTATCCTTTGCAGCAGAGGTAACTCTGGGTCTTCCTTTCCTGTGGCGGTCCTCATGAGAGCCAGTTTCATCATAGCGCTTGATGGTTTTTGTGACTGCACTTGAAGAAACTGTCAACATTATAAAATAATTATTGATTGACTTATCTTCAAAGGAATGGACTGTCGTTTCTCGTTACTTATTTGAGCTGTTCTTGGCATAATATGGACTTGGTCTTTTACCAAATAGGCCTATCTTCTGTATACCCTCCTTCCTTGTCATAATACAACTGATTGGCTCAAACGCATTAAGAAGGAAAGAAATTCCACATGAACTTTTAACAATTCACACCTGTTAATTGAAATGCATTCCAGGTGACTACCTCATGAATCTGGTTGAGAGAATGCCAAGCGTGTGCAAATCTGTCAAGGCAAAGGGTGGCTACTTAGAAGAATCTCAAATATAAAATATATTTTGATTTGTTTAACATTTTCTTTTGGTTACTATATGATTCCATATGTGTTATTTCTTAGTTTTGTTGTCTTCACTATTATTATACAATGTAGAAAATAGTAAAATAAAGAAAAACCCTTAAATGAGTAGGTGTTTCCAAACTTCTGACTGGTACTGTGTGTGTGTGTACAGACCGTATGTGTTTTTTAGCGACATAAAGTATATCTTTTTTCTCTCAAGGTTTCAGTAGCATCGAAGTATTACTAAAACGATCCCAAAGACATGGAACACTTTTCTAAATGTATCCATTGAGCTTTTAGTTTTTGCTAATCTTTGTCTTTTAAAAAAAAGAAGCTCATATCCCCTTGGAGAAATGTTTTTACAAATGCTGATTGCTTGTATAAAAAAAATATAAATTGACATATTGATGACATAAAAAAATCATGATTATTTTTCTAAGGTGCATTATTGTTAACTTAATGAATGGTAGTATTGAGGATTGAGTATTTTTTAAGCAATTTTTTAATCTGTTACTTTTATAGTAACACAAATAACTGATTGTATAGTTGTGTATAATAGTTCATGTTGTTCAGTGAACATGGTGTGCTTATTTACCTGTTGAATAGATGTGTCTGACATTTTGTTGTCATAAAGATTGGTGTCCTAAAGTATTTGAGAGCCTGTTGAAATCTGTAAGATACATCTTTAGCATCACACCCTGCTAGCATCACATGACCAGACTGGCCTTTTACACACCGCATGTACCTCATAAACACTAGGTGGAGACATTGTAATTCTGTTAAAAAAAAAATATTTCACCTTTATTTGTATTATTATCATATTTATTTATTATTTATATTTATATGCCTTTATTTACACCTTTATATTTGAACTAATATTTACACCCCCCTCCCTCCCTGAGCCAGCACCATCCCACACCCCTCCCTCCCTGATCCTTCCCACCCCCCTCCCTCCCTGATCCAGGCCCATCCCACACCCCTCCCTCCCTGATCCAGGCCCATCCCACACTCCTCCCTCCCTGATCCAGGCCCATCCCACACTCCTCCCTCCCTGATCTAGCCCCCCCCCCCCCGATCCAGCCCCATCCCACACCCCTCCCTCCCTGATCCAGGCCCATCCCACACACCCCTCCCTCCCTGAGCCAGCACCATCACACACCCCTCCCTCCCTGATCCAGGCCCATCCCACACCACCCTCCCTCCCTGATCCAGGCCCATCCCACACGCCCCTCCCTCCCTGATCCAGGCCCATCCCACACGCCCCTCCCTCCCTGAGCCAGCACCATCCCACACGCCCCTCCCTCCCTGAGCCAGCACCATCCCACCCCCCTCCCTCCCTGATCCTTCCCACCCCCCTCCCTCCCTGATCCAGACCCATCCCACACCCCCCTCCCTGCCTGAGCCAGCCCCATCCCACACACCCCTCCCTTCCTGATCCAGATCTAGCCCCTCCCTCCCTGATCTAGCCCCTCCTTCCCTGATCCAGGCCCATCCCACACCCCCTCCCTCCCTGATCAAGCCCCTCCCTCCCTGAGCCAGCCCCATCCCACACACCCCTCCCTCCCTCCCTGATCCAGACCTAGCCCCTCCCTCCCTGATCTAGCCCCTCCCTCCCTGATCCAGACCCATCCCACACCCCCCTCCCTCCCTGATCCAGACCCATCCCACACCCCTCCCTCCCTGATCCAGACCTAGCCCCTCCCTCCCAGACCTAGCCCCTCCCTCCCTGATCCAGACCCATCTCCAGTCATAACATTGACCGGTCAGGGGCCTGTTATGTCTATTGGAGACAGTAAACAGTGTGTGTGATTTGTGTGTGATTTTTCCCATCAACAGCGCTGTTAGATGCAGGTGCCTTGTATTTGAGAACAAATCCATGTCAGGTGGTTATATCAAAGCCTGGTAGCAATGAGGCAGGTATTTTTCCAAGATAGCGTAGCAGTCGGACGTGTGTTTGTCTTGTCTTGTCTTGTCCCGCGTAAATAGTCCTCGTATTTTTTGTATACATTTCATATATATTTTAATTTCACTTTCCATCTTGGAACTGAATATACATTCCCGCAACCCGCCTCACCCAATGTGGTACGGATCTGCTATTTTTTATACTTTAGAACCGTAACCCCAATCAGAAGCTAGCCAGATAACTAGCTACTAGCTAGTTAGCCACTGCTGCGGTCTTCACCCTTAACTCGGACACCAGCCAGCTTCAGCTCGGGCCAATACCTGCCAGTCTGCAGGCGCGATATCAACCCAGAGAATATAGGACTGCTTTTTCTCTACCACATCACCGGATTCCTGACGCAAGCTCTGGACAATTACACCGGATCATCGTCGCTAGCTAGCTGCAACCAAGTGGCTACTACTGGCTAATACCTCTGTCCCGAAACAAGCACCAGTTAGCCTTGAGCTAGCCTCGGGCTAGGCCCATCTGCCGGCTAGCCGAAGAGGTCTACCAGCGAATTCTTGGGCTACAATACCTCTTTTGCCAATTGGACTGGACCCTTTATTGCCGACACGGAGCCCCGCCGATCCATCACGACTGGTCTGCCGACGTAATTGTCCGAGGTGGTTTCAACAGGCTTTTCCATTGCGACGTTTCTGAATACCCATCTGCTAATTATTAGCTGTCTTGTCGGCTGCTATCTAAATAAATATACCGGACAATTTTTTTTTTCTTTTTTCCTGGGTCACTATATCTATTTTGCCAATTGGATCGATCCCCTCTACCACACGGAACCCCACTAATCTACCGACGGAAACGAACGAGGTGACAAAAAAAAAACAAAAAAAAACAGACCTCCATCCTATGTTATCTTGCTACCGATAGCCAGCTACCCGGCCAGCTGTCTGGATCGCCGTGACCCCAACCAACCTCTACTCACTGGACCCTTATGATCACTCGATTTAAGCATGCCTCTCCTTAATGTAAATATGCCTTGTCCATTGCTGTTCTGGTTAGTGTTTATTGTCTTATTTCACTGTAGTGGCCCTGCTCACTATATATCCAACCTCTCAGTTCCACCACCCACATATGCGATGACATCACCTGGTTTCAATGATGTTTCTAGAGACTATATCTCTCTCATCATCACCCATTACCTAGGTTTACCTCCACTGTATTCACATCCTACCATACCTTTGTCTGTACATTATTCCTTGAAGCTATTTTATCGCCCCCAGAAACTTCCTTTTACTCTCTGTTCTAGACGTTCTAAACGACCAATTCTCATAGCTTTTAGCCGTACCCTTATCCTACTCCTCCTCTGTTCCTCTGGTGATGTAGAGGTGAATCCAGGCCCTGCAGTATCTAGCTCCACTCCTATTCCCCAGGCGCTCTCTTTTGATGACTTCTGTAACCGTAATAGCCTTGGTTTCATGCATGTTAACATTAGAAGCCTCCTCCCTAAGTTTGTTTTGTTCACTGCTTTAGCACACTCTGCCAACCCAGATGTTTTAGCCGTGTCTGAATCCTGGCTTAGGAAGACCACCAAAAATTCTGACATTTTCATCCCTAATTACAAGATTTTCAGACAAGATAGAACGGCCAAAGGGGGCGGTGTTGCAATCTACTGCAAGGATTGCCTGCAGAGTTCTGTTTTACTATCCAGGTCTGTTCCGAAACAATTTGAACTCCTACTTTTAAAAATCCACCTCTCTAAAAACAAGTCTCTCACTGTTGCCGCCTGCTATAGACCACCCTCTGCCCCCAGCTGTGCTCTGGACACCATATGTGAACTGATTACCCCCCATCTATCTTCAGAGCTTGTGCTGCTAGGCGACCTAAATTGGAACATGCTTAACACTCCAGCCATCCTACAATCTAAGCTTGATGCCCTCAATCTCACACAAATTATCAATGAACCTACCAGGTATCACCCCAATTCCGTAAACACGGGTACCCTCATAGACATCATCCTAACCAACTTGCCCTCCAAATACACCTCTGCTGTTTTCAACCAAGATCTCAGCGATCACTGCCTCATTGCCTGTATCCGTAATGGGTCAGCGATCAAACGACCTCCACTCATCACTGTCAAACGCTCCCTGAAACACTTCAGCGAGCAGGCCTTTCTAATCGACCTGGCCGAGGTATCCTGGAAGGATATTGATCTCATCCCGTCAGTAGAGGATGCCTGGATATTTTTTTTAAATGCCTTCCTCACCATCTTGAATAAGCATGCCCCATTCAAGAAATTTAGAACCAGGAACAGATATAGCCCTTGGTTCTCTCCTGACCTGACTGCCCTTAACCAACAGAAAAACATCCTATGGCGTTCTGCATTAGCATCGAACAGCCCCCGTGATATGCAACTTTTCAGGGAAGCTAGAAACCAGTATACACAGGCAGTTAGAAAAGCCAAGGCTAGCTTTTTCAAGCAGAAATTTGCTTCCTGCAACACAAACTCAAAAAAGTTCTGGGACACTGTAAAGTCCATGGAGAATAAGAACACCTCCTCCCAGCTTCCAACTGCACTGAAGATAGGAAATACTGTCACCACCGACAAATCCATTATAATTGAGAATTTCAATAAGCATTTTTCCACGGCTGGCCATGCTTTCCACCTGGCTACCCCTACCCCGGTCAACAGCACTGCCCTCCCCTCTGCTACTCGCCCAAGACTTCCCCATTTCTCTTTCTCCCAAATACAGTCAGCTGATGTTCTGAAAGAGCTGCAAAATCTGGACCCTTACAAATCAGCCGGGCTAGATAATCTGGACCCTTTCTTTCTAAAACTATCTGCTGAAATTGTTGCCACCCCTATTACCAGCCTTTTCAACCTCTCTTTCGTGTCGTCTGAGATTCCCAAAGATTGGAAAGCAGCTGCGGTTATCCCCCTCTTCAAAGGGGGAGACACTCTAGACCCAAACTGCTACAGACCTATATCTATCCTACCCTGCCTTTCTAAGGTCTTCGAAAGCAAGTCAACAAACAGATTACCGACCATCTCGAATCCCACCATACCTTCTCCGCTATGCAATCTGGTTTCAGAGCTGGTCATGGGTGCACCTCGGCCACGCTCAAGGTCATAAACGATATCTTAACCGCTATCGATAGGAAACAGTACTGTGCAGCCATATTCATTGACCTGGCCAAGGCTTTTGACTCTGTCAATCACCACATCCTCATCGGCAGACTCGACAGCCTTGGTTTCTCTAATGATTGCCTCGCCTGGTTCACCAACTACTTCTCTGATCGAGTTCAGTGTGTCAAATCGGAGGGTCTGTTGTCCGGACCTCTGGCAGTCTCTATGGGGGTGCCACAGGGTTCAATTCTTGGACCGACTCTCTTCTCTGTATACATCAATGATGTCGCTCTTGCTGCTGGTGAGTCTCTGATCCACCTCTACGCAGACGACACTATTCTGTATACTTCTGGCCCTTCTCTTGACACTGTGTTAACAACCCTCCAGGCGAGCTTCAATGCCATACAACTCTCCTTCCGTGGCCTCCAATTGCTCTTAAATACCAGTAAAACTAAATGCATGCTCTTCAACCGATCGCTGCCTGCACCTGCCCGCCTGTCCAGCATCACTACTCTGGACGGCTCTGACTTAGAATATGTGGACAACTACAAATACCTAGGTGTCTGGTTAGACTGTAAACTCTCCTTCCAGACTCACATCAAGCATCTCCAATCCAAAGTTAAATCTAGAATCGGCTTCCTATTCCGCAACAAAGCATCCTTCACTCATGCTGCCAAACATACCCTTGTAAAACTGACCATCCTACCAATCCTCGACTTCGGTGATGTCATTTACAAAATAGCCTCCAAAACCCTACTCAATAAATTGGATGCAGTCTATCACAGTGCCATCCGTTTTGTCACCAAAGCCCCATATACTACCCACCACTGCGACCTGTACGCTCTCGTTGGCTGGCCCTCGCTTCACACTCGTCGCCAAACCCACTGGCTCCAGGTCATCTACAAGACCCTGCTAGGTAAAGTCCCCCCTTATCTCAGCTCGCTGGTCACCATAGCAACGCCCACCCGTAGCACGCGCTCCAGCAGGTATATCTCTCTGGTCACCCCCAAAACCAATTCTTCCTTTGGCCGCCTCTCCTTACAGTTCTCTGCTGCCAATGACTGGAACGAACTACAAAAATCTCTGAAACTGGAAACACTTATCTCCCTCACTAGCTTTAAGCACCAGCTGTCAGAGCAGCTCATAGATTACTGCACCTGTACATAGCCCATCTATAATTTAGCCCAAACAACTACCTCTTTACCTACTGTATTTATTTATTTTGCTCCTTTGCACCCCATTATTTCTATCTATACTTTGCACCTTCTTCCACTGCAAACCAACCATTCCAGTGTTATTTTTTACTTGCTATATTGTATTTACTTCGCCACCATGGCCTTTTTATATTTTTATTTATTTATATATATACACTGCTCAAAAAAATAAAGGGAACACTTAAATAACACATCCTAGATCTGAATGAATGAAATATTCTTATTAAATACTTTTTTCTTTACATAGTTGAATGTGCTGACAACAAAATCACACAAAAATTATCAATGGAAATCAAATTTATCAACCCATGGAGGTCTGGATTTGGAGTCACACTCAAAATTAAAGTGGAAAACCACACTACAGGCTGATCCAACTTTGATGTAATGTCCTTAAAACAAGTCAAAATGAGGCTCAGTAGTGTGTGTGGCCTCCACGTGCCTGTATGACCTCCCTACAACACCTGGGCATGCTCCTGATGAGGTGGCGGATGGTCTCCTGAGGGATCTCCTCCCAGACCTGGACTAAAGCATCCGCCAACTCCTGGACAGTCTGTGGTGCAACGTGATGTTGGTGGATGGAGCGAGACATGATGTCCCAGATGTGCTCAATTGGATTCAGGTCTGGGGAACGGGCGGGCCAGTCCATAGCATCAATGCCTTCCTCTTGCAGGAACTGCTGACACACTCCAGTCACATGAGGTCTAGCATTGTCTTGCATTAGGAGGAACCCGGGGCCAACCGCACCAGCATATGGTCTCACAAGGGGTCTGAGGATCTCATCTCGGTACCTAATGGCAGTCAGGCTACCTCTGGCGAGCACATGGAGGGCTGTGCGGCCCCCCAAAGAAATGCCACCCCACACCATGACTGACCCACCGCCAAACCGGTCATGCTGGAGGATGTTGCAGGCAGCAGAACGTTCTCCACGGTGTCTCCAGACTCTGTCACGTCTGTCACATGTGCTCAGTGTGAACCTGCTTTCATCTGTGAAGAGCACAGGGCGCCAGTGGCGAATTTGCCAATCTTGGTGTTCTCTGGCAAATGCCAAGCGTCCTGCACGGTGTTGGGCTGTAAGCACAACCCCCAACTGTGGACGTCGGGCCCTCATACCACCCTCATGGAGTCTGTTTCTGACCATTTGAGCAGACATGCACATTTGTGGCCTGCTGGAGGTCATTTTTCAGGGCTCTGGCAGTGCTCCTCCTTGCACAATGGTGGAGGTAGCGGTCCTGCTGCTGGGTTGTTGCCCTCCTACGGCCTCCTCCACGTCTCCTGATGTACTGGCCTGTCTCCTGGTAGCGCCTCCATGCTCTGGACACTACGCTGACAGACACAGCAAACCTTCTTGCCACAGCTCGCATTGATGTGCCATCCTGGATGAGCTGCACTACCTGAGCCACTTGTGTGGGTTGTAGACTCCGTTTCATGCTACTACTAGAGTGAAAGCACCGCCAGCATTCAAAAGTGACCAAAACATCAGCCAGGAAGCATAGGAACTGAGAAGTGGTCTGTGGTCACCACCTGCAGAACCACTCCTTTATTGGGGGTGTCTTGCTAATTGCCTATAATTTCCACCTTTTGTCTATTCCATTTGCACAACAGCATGTGAAATTTATTGTCAATCAGTGTTGCTTCCTAAGTGGACAGTTCGATTTCACAGAAGTGTGATTGACTTGGAGTTACATTGTGTTGTTTAAGTGTTCCCTTTATTTTTTTGAGCAGTGTATTTTGTTTGCCTTCACCTCCCTTATCTCACCTCACTTGCTCATATTGTATATAGACTTATTTTTCACTGTATTATTGACTGTATGTTTGTTTTACTCCATGTGTAACTATGTGTTGTTGTATGTGTCGAGCTGCTTTGCTTTATCTTGGCCAGGTCGCAATTGTAAATGAGAACGTGTTCTCAATTTGCCTACCTGGTTAAATAAAGGTGAAATAAAAAAAAATAAAAAAAATCTCCAGGGTAAGGGGGAGACCGTGAGAGGATATACCCAGGGAGAGGAGCTCTGTGGTAGGGTAGAGGAGCTGGGCTGGACCAGCATATCATGGAGCCCGGAAGGAGCTTAGTTTGTGTTGCCTGTTCAAACAGCGGCAGGGCAGGGATTGATGGTGCTGGCTGAGAGCTGTACTGTACACGCCTGGCCTGGTGCTGGGCTGGACATAAGCAGGACAGAGGGGGGCGGGGGGGGGCGGTATGACAGATGAGAGGGAGAGACGGATAAGGAATTAGAGAAAATGTAGGAGAAAAAGAGTGAACCCGAAAGGAGGAATAAATGAAATAAATTAAGACATTTTAACTCTCAAATGATTGGTCATGTCGGTCTTCACACTGAGCGTTGTGGACTTGGAGTCTCAGAAGTGACAGTGAGTGGTGATCTGGCTCTGTGCCAGAGGGATGTGGTTGGTAACAGTAAGTCCCTGCTACTGGTTGCCTCCCTAATGGCACCCTATTCCCTATATAGTGCACTACTTTTGACCAGAGCCCTATTCCCTATATAGTGCACTACTTTTGACCAGAGCCCTATTCCCTAG
This sequence comes from Salvelinus fontinalis, assembly GCF_029448725.1. Classification (NCBI taxonomy): domain Eukaryota; kingdom Metazoa; phylum Chordata; class Actinopteri; order Salmoniformes; family Salmonidae; genus Salvelinus; species Salvelinus fontinalis. The sequence continues at coordinate 39,973,591 of NC_074691.1, read as the reverse complement.
ACGGTGCACTACTTTTGACCAGAGCCCTATTCCCTAGACGGTGCACTACTTTTGACCAGAGCCCTATTCCCTATATAGTGCACTACTTTTGACCAGAGCCCTATTCCCTAGATGGTGCACTACTTTTGACCAGAGCCCTATTCCCTAGATGGTGCACTACTTTTGACCAGAGCCCTATTCCCTAGATGGTCCACTACTTTTGACCAGCGCCCCATGTGACACAACTTGTCACACATTCACCCAGTTCCCAGAAAAGAGAACGAAAATCCCACTGGGATTTGTTTTTTGTTGAGTTTCCAAAGTTTCATTCTGTGTTTGAACAGCTGTAAGTTAATATATAGCATATACCTGGCAGAGGAGGCTGGTGCGAGGAGCTATAGGAGGATGAGTTCATTGTAATGACTGGAACGGAATAAATTGAACACTTTTTTAAACCAATGGAAACCATTTGTTCATTCTATTGATTCCATTCCAGCCATTAAAATTAACCCATCCTCCTATAGCTCCTCCAACCAGCCTCCTCTGATACCAGGAGAATTCAAATCTTACCTACTGCTGCTTTTCTGTTCTACCTAATAATTAATTGCACCAACATGGTGTCCCAGGTCAAAAATCCATCCCTGACTAGACAGGAAGAACGTAAAAAAAAAAATATTTTAAAAAGCAGTGGAACTGGCTTTAAGGTCCAGATTTTAATTTGATGGTAATATACCATAGTAGCATATCCTACCTACCACTCTGTTCTGTTGGACCTAGCAGAGTCAGTGCCATCTTGAAGGAAATCCTCCCTCCCCTTTCACTTGTCGTTAGCTTTCATAATCGCCTTCTATCTATAGCAGTCCTGGGCAACTCCAGTCCTCAGGGGCCTGATTGGTGTCACAAAAATTCCCCCATCATCCCTAGAAACACACCTGATTTAAACTAACTGCGTTTTAAATCAAACTAAACTAAACTGAAGATCAATGTTAGTTGATTATTGGAGTCAGGTGTGTTAGCTGGAATTGGGGGTAAAAGTGTGACACCAATCAGGCCACCAGAGGACAGGAGTTGCCCAGGCCTGATCTATAGGGTAGTTCATGTGGTCTGCTTTCCAGTGTGACAAGTTTGTTGCTAAGCTACACGGTGTCTCGAGTGGCACCCTATAGTCGTGCTACCTATAATGCACTACTTCAGACCAGGATCCATAGGGCTCTGGTCTCAACTAGAGCATTATATAGGGGAAACCATTTAGGACTCATGTGGTGCGTTTTCCAGCATGACAGCGCGAAGTCACTCAACTACATGGTGTCTGTGTCCCAGCAGCCTGTGACTGTAGTACCAACAGCTCTTCGCCGTAAAGAAGGAAAATCTCTCAACACATGAAACAGCTCAGCAACTTTTAAAGGCACAATCTGGGATATTTTGACAATTTTTAATTTGAGAGGGGTTACATTTCTCAAGCCCTGGCCTCCACCACTTAAGTTGAGACACCGGGCTGGTGAAATGTAACTACTCTCAAATAAAATATCCCAGATTGGGTCTTTCTAAAGCCATCCAGTCGTCTCGTGTGTTGAGATTGAGAGCCGTTGGTTTGGAACACAAACTCCAGATTGTGTGTCTCCTGTAAATTGTGGCCGGGTTGATTAGCTACTGCAGTTAGGGCCTAATTTGTTCCAGCGTTGTGGCAAGGTTTACCACGTGTTGTTTTCTGGGGTTTTCTTTTATGGTGAGAAAAAAGAAGAAAAAAAACTGCCTCCCTTTTTTTAAAAGGGGGGAAAAAAAACACTTAATGTTCTGAGGCTAAGCTACTGTTTTGGCTTTTACTTGGGCGTTAACTCCCACCCCATCTAGAGATTGGTCTGTCGATCGGTCTCTCCATTAAGCGATTTGTGGAGCCTGTATCCTGTACATGGTTATGGAAACAGACTGTGATGCTGTTACACACACACACATCTAGAGATTGGTCGATTTAGTTCAGTATGCACTCTTTACAGGCGTGATGGAAACACGGGTTATAGGATTAGGTTATGTAAGATGTGTTCTATTGTCCCCTGTGACCTCCACCTAACCATACTGAACATATAGATCACCCCATACTGAACATATAGATCACCCCATACTGAACATATAGATCACCCCATACTGAACATGGATATCACCCCATACTGAACATGGATATCACCCCATACTGAACATGGATATCACCCCATACTGAACATGGATATCACCCCATACTGAACATGGATATCACCCCATACTGAACATATAGATCACCCCATACTGAACATAGATATCACCCCATACTGAACATGGATATCACCCCATACTGAACATGGATATCACCCCATACTGAACATGGATATCACCCCATACTGAACATGGATATCACCCCATACTGAACATGGATATCACCCCATACTGAACATATAGATCACCCCATACTGAACATAGATATCACCCCATACTGAACATAGATATCACCCCATACTGAACATGGATATCACCCCATACTGAACATGGATATCACCCCATACTGAACATATAGATCACCCCATACCGAACATAGATATCACCCCATACTGAACATATAGATCACCCCATACTGAACATATAGATCACCCCATACTGAACATAGATATCACCCCATACCGAACATAGATATCACCCCATACTGAACATTTAGATCACCCCATACTGAACATGGATATCACCCCATACTGAACATGGATATCACCCCATACTGAACATGGATATCACCCCATACTGAACATAGATATCACCCCATACTGAACATAGATATCACCCCATACTGAGCATAGATATCACCCCATACTGAACATATAGATCACCCCATACTGAACATATAGATCACCCCATACTGAACATATAGATCACCCCATACTGAACATATAGATCACCCCATACTGAACATATAGATCACCCCATACTGAACATAGATATCACCCCATACTGAACATAGATATCACCCCATACTGAACATAGATATCACCCCATACTGAACATGGATATCACCCCATACTGAACATGGATATCACCCCATACTGAACATGGATATCACCCCATACTGAACATGGATATCACCCCATACTGAACATATAGATCACCCCATACTAAACATGGATATCACCCCATACTGAACATGGATATCACCCCATACTGAACATGGATATCACCCCATACTGAACATGGATATCACCCCATACTGAACATATAGATATCACCCCATACTAAACATAGATATCACCCCATACTGAACATGGATATCACCCCATACTGAACATGGATATCACCCCATACTAAACATGGATATCACCCCATACTGAACATAGATATCACCCCATACTGAACATGGATATCACCCCATACTGAACAGGGATATCACCCCATACTGAACATGGATATCACCCCATACTAAACATAGATATCACCCCATACTGAACATGGATATCACCCCATACTGAACATATAGATATCACCCCATACTGAACATATAGATATCACCCCATACTGAACATGGATATCACCCCATACTGAACATGGATATAACCCCATACTGAACATAGATATCACCCCATACTGAACATGGATATCACCCCATACTGAACACATAGATATCACCCCATACTGAACACATAGATATCACCCCATACTGAACATGGATATCACCCCATACTGAACATGGATATAACCCCATACTGAACACATAGATATCACCCCATACTGAACATGGATATCACCCCATACTGAACACATAGATATCACCCCATACTGAACATGGATATCACCCCATACTGAACATGGATATAACCCCATACTGAACACATAGATATCACCCCATACTGAACATGGATATAACCCCATACTGAACACATAGATATCACCCCATACTGAACATAGATATCACCCCATACTGAACACATAGATATCACCCCATACTGAACACATAGATATCACCCCATACTGAACATGGATATCACCCCATACTGAACATGGATATCACCCCATACTGAACATGGATATCACCCCATACTGAACATGGATATCACCCCATACTGAACATAGATATCACCCCATACTGAACATATAGATCACCCCATACTGAACATGGATATCACCCCATACTGAACATATAGATCATCCCATACTGAACATATAGATCACCCCATACTGAACATAGATATCACCCCATACTGAACATAGATATCACCCCATACTGAACATGGATATCACCCCATACTGAACATATAGATATCACCCCATACTGAACATAGATATCACCCCATACTGAACATGGATATCACCCCATACTGAACATATAGATCACCCCATACTAAACATGGATATCACCCCATACTGAACATGGATATCACCCCATACTGAACATAGATATCACCCCATACTGAACATATAGATCACCCCATACTGAACATAGATATCACCCCATACTGAACATATAGATCACCCCATACTGAACAGGGATATCACCCCATACTGAACATATAGATCACCCCATACTGAACATGGATATCACCCCATACTAAACATGGATATCACCCCATACTGAACATAGATATCACCCCATACTGAACATGGATATCACCCCATACTGAACATATAGATCACCCCATACTGAACAGGGATATCACCCCATACTGAACATATAGATCACCCCATACTGAACATGGATATCACCCCATACTGAACATGGATATCACCCCATACTGAGCATAGATATCACCCCATACTGAACATATAGATATCACCCCATACTGAACATATAGATCACCCCATACTAAACATAGATATCACCCCATACTGAACAGGGATATCACCCCATACTGAACATGGATATCACCCCATACTGAACATATAGATCACCCCATACTGAACATATAGATCACCCCATACTGAACATAGATATCACCCCATACTAAACATAGATATCACCCCATACTGAACAGGGATATCACCCCATACTGAACATATAGATCACCCCATACTGAACATATAGATCACCCCATACTGAACATATAGATCACCCCATACTGAACATGGATATCACCCCATACTGAACATGGATATCACCCCATACTGAACATGGATATCACCCCATACTGAACAGGGATATCACCCCATACTGAACATATAGATCACCCCATACTGAACATATAGATCACCCCATACTGAACATGGATATCACCCCATACTGAACATATAGATCACCCCATACTAAACATGGATATCACCCCATACTGAACATATAGATCACCCCATACTGAACATATAGATCACCCCATACTGAACATGGATATCACCCCATACTGAACATAGATATCACCCCATACTGAACAGGGATATCACCCCATACTGAACATAGATATCACCCCATACTAAACATATAGATCACCCCATTCTGAACATAGATATCACCCCATACTGAACAGGGATATCACCCCATACTGAACAGGGATATCACCCCATACTGAACATAGATATCACCCCATACTGAACAGGGATATCACCCCATACTGAACATATAGATCACCCCATTCTGAACATAGATATCACCCCATACTGAACAGGGATATCACCCCATACTAAACATGGATATCACCCCATACTGAACATATAGATCACCCCATACTGAACATGGATATCACCCCATACTGAACAAATAGATCACCCCATACTAAACATGGATATCACCCCATACTGAACACATAGATCACCCCATACTGAACATATAGATCACCCCATACTAAACATATAGATCACCCCATACTGAACACATAGATCACCCCATACTGAACATATAGATCACCCCATACTGAACATATAGATCACCCCATACTGAACACATAGATCACCCCATACTGAACATATAGATCACCCCATACTGAACATATAGATCACCCCATACTGAACATATAGATCACCCCATACTGAACATAGATATCACCCCATACTGAACATAGATATCACCCCATACTAAACATAGATATCACCCCATACTGAACATAGATATCACCCCATACTGAACATATAGATCACCCCATACTGAACATAGATATCACCCCATACTAAACATAGATATCACCCCATACTGAACATATAGATCACCCCATACTGAACATAGATATCACCCCATACTGAACATAGATATCACCCCATACTAAACATAGATATCACCCCATACTGAACATATAGATCACCCCATACTGAACATATAGATCACCCCATACTGAACATAGATATCATCCCATACTGAACATATAGATCACCCCATACTGAACATGGATATCACCCCATACTGAACATAGATATCACCCCATACTGAACATGGATATCACCCCATACTGAACAGGGATATCACCCCATACTGAACAGGGACAGGGATGTCACCACAAACTTGACTGGTGCAACATGCCTTGCTAACTATGATGAAGACAGACATTGATTGTGCAAGTAATTCTATAGCTAGCTAGTATTCTTCAAAACATTCACTATCAGATTTTCACACAGCCAGTATTCCCCAGCGTTAGCTAGTTAAAAAAACCCTGACACAGCTAAAAAATTACTAAACTGTAAATGTAAAGCTAACTAGTTACTAGTCAGGAGAAAGCTTCTAGTTGCTTGCGTTTTTTCTTGCATATCAAAGTTTATTCACATTCATAAACATTTTAATGAAACGGATTTTGTTGTTGCCAACAACAATGACTTTCCCTGGTGTGGTGAGTAATGATGGTGGTGCTACACACAACTTTTTGTCTTACTGCCACACTGCTTGAAACAACCCAGAGGGAGAACGAAGCGGTAGTCAGTGGGGGCAGGGAAGTGACTCTCGTTCCAGCAGCAGAGGCTTTTTCAAAATAAAAGTCCCTCAACTAATCCGGTGAGATTTCATACCCCCCTTGTCGAGAACACACTGTGGAACTTTGAAGGAGATTTGAGCTTCTTCAAAATACACACTTTACAGTGGAAAGAAAAAGTTTTTTTTTTTTTTTTAAAGAAGTTGAAGCAGAAAAAGCTTTTGATTTAACAACCCTCTTTTCTTGTGAAAGCGAGCGCCTGGCCTATGAGACTTGTCCCAAATGACACCCTATTCCCTTCGTAGTGCATATCTAGGGAACAGGGTTCAATTTTGGACACAGCCTATACCTTCAGAGTTGGTTTGTCCAGGTTTCTCAGGTTTCAAAGCTGGCCGTGCGATCAGAGCCTCAGAGCTGAGAGAGAGTGGGGTGCGAGCGAGAGAAGGTCTGTGGGACTTGGCAGCGAGCGGTGCAGCGGTCCTGAAGCTCCAGACTGAAGACCCTTTGAGGCACTAGAGGAACGTGCTTCGTAGTTTTAAATAAACACACACACAGCCAAATGTACAGCCTGCCGCATGAATACACATGTCATCCTTCAGCCTGCTAGCTGCTACTTTTACAGGAAGACACATTTCATCCTTCAGCCTGCTAGCTGCTACTTTTACATGAATACACGTGTCATCCTTCAGCCTGCTAGCTGCTACTTTTACAGGAATACACATTTCATCCTTCAGCCTGCTAGCTGCTACTTTTACATGAATAAACATTTAATCCTTCAGCCTGCTAGCTGCAACTTTTACAGGAATACACATTTCATCCTTCAGCCTGCTAGCTGCAACTTTTCTGTGATCGAGTTTGATTTGATCACGCGGCCCGCCGTGCCCCATGATGCAACAGGAAGGAAAATGATGTCCTTAAACCTGTGTATTGTACCTGTATCTAGCCTGCATCTAGCTGACCTAGGGTGTAATCATTCATCCAAAACAGTTGCTAATGAGAGTTTCTATTGGACAAATGTAGGTAGGTTTATCCTCGTTTTTGTTCCGTTTGCTTCCGTTTTAAGAAACATTTTAACAGAATCGGCAGAATGAATATACCTGATCACCCCCCAAACACTGTTGCCTTCCATGAGCAGAGCCTGCTGAGCATCTGGTACATGTCATTGGTTTGGACTAGTGTAAGAGTGGGGGTTGGGCCTCAGACCAGTAAGTGTGAGCAGAGCCTGATGAGCATCTGGTACATGCCATTGGCATGTAAGAGTAAACAGCATGATCTTTGCTCGTTGTATAATTCCTTCCCGGATCTTAAGCGCTATTCTGTGACCAGGTGAAAAAACCTTTCCACGCCAAACCTGCATTCCATAACCGCTAACCGCTAACCGCTACACACGGCCTACTTCTTCGTCACCATATTAGCTAATGTCACAGTCAACATAGCTACTAGGACTAACGTGTTGCTAAACCAGCTACAATCATGCAGTACAGTGTACAGAAAGCAATTTAGCAGTAACACATGCAGGCCCTGGTTTCAATACATTTATAAAAACCAAAAGCTTATTTTTACTTGGAAAGAGTTCCAGTGTTGGATAGCTATAGTCAGCTAGCTAACATAGCATCCCTTTCTGTTTGAGACGGGTGTTTGATTAGGCTAAACTAGCTGCAATATTCAACTTTTTGGGCGAACCAACCAAATTCACGTAGAAATTGTGTGTTATAGATTTGTCATTGTCCTTGAAAGCAAGTTTAAAAAGTGGTAGATTTTTTTCTATTTATGCTATTTCTATTCTTATGTTTCGTTTTGCGTGTTTTACTTTCGGTTTTTGTACACCAGCTTCAAACATGATGTTGATGTTGACCAGGCTTACTCTGTCCATGGTGACCCTCCCTGTCTTTTAAAGTAGTCTGACCCCTCCATAGGTGTATCTTAAAGAAGTTACGGACAGTTGTGTCGTGTGTGTTGAGAGGGGTGGCTGGCTGTGAGGGGTGGCTGGCTGTGTGTGTTGTGGGAGGGCTGGCTGTGTGTGCTGTGAGGGAGAAAAGGGTGGCTGGCTGTGTGTGTTGTGAGGGGTGGCTGGCTGTGAGGGGGAGAGGGGTGGCTGGCTGTGTGTGTTGTGGGGTGGGGGGGGGGGGGGGGTGGCTGGCTGGCTGTGTGTGTTGTGGGGGGGGGGGGGCTGTGTGTGTTGAGAGGGGGAGAGGGGTGGCTGGCTGTGTGTGTTGTGAGGGGGAAAGGGGTGGCTGGCTGTGTGTGCTGTGAGGGAGAAAGGGGTGGCTGGCTGTGTGTGTTGAGAGGGGTGGCTGGCTGTGTGTGTTGTGAGAGGGGTGGCTGGCTGTGTGGGTTGTGGGGGGGGGGGGGGTCAGGTACGACTGGGGGGTGTTTAGCGGGGTGTGATGTAAGCTCCAATGATGAGGAGGTCCTGTTAAACCAGCAGGGTGATGAGGTCCTGTTACACCAGCAGGGTGACGAGGAGGTCCTGTTACACCAGCAGGGTGACGAGGAGGTCCTGTTACACCAGCAGGGTGACGAGGAGGTCCTGTTAAACCAGCAGGGTGACGAGGAGGTCCTGTTAAACCAGCAGGGTGACGAGGAGGTCCTGTTAAACCAGCAGGGTGACGAGGAGGTCCTGTTAAACCAGCACGGTGACGAGGAGGTCCTTTTTAAACCAGCAAGGTGACGAGGAAGTCCTGTCAAACCAGCAAGGGGATGAGGAGGTCCTGTTAAACCAGCAAGGGGATGAGGAGGTCCTGTTAAACCAGCAAGGGGATGAGGAGGTCCTGTTAAACCAGCAAGGAAATGAGAAGGTCCTGTTAAACCAGCAAGGGAATGAGGAAGTCCTGTTAAACCAGCAAGAGGATGAGGAAGTCCTGTTTAACCAGCAAGGGAATGAGGAGGTCCTGTTAAACCAGCAGGGTGACGAGGAGGTCCTGTTAAACCAGCAGGGTGACGAGGAGGTCCTGTTAAACCAGCAAGGGAATGAGGAGGTCCTGTTAAACCAGCAGGGTGACGAGGAGGTCCTGTTAAACCAGCAGGGTGACGAGGAGGTCCTGTTAAACCAGCACGGTGACGAGGAGGTCCTTTTTAAACCAGCAAGGTGACGAGGAAGTCCTGCTAAACCAGCAAGGGGATGAGGAGGTCCTGTTAAACCAGCAAGGGGATGAGGAGGTCCTGTTGAACCAGCAAGGGGATGAGGAGGTCCTGTTAAACCAGCAAGGAAATGAGGAGGTCCTGTTAAACCAGCAAGGGAATGAGAAGGTCCTGTTAAACCAGCAAGAGGACGAGGAGGTCCTGTTTAACCAGCAAGGGAATTAGGAGGTCCTGTTAAACCAGCAGGGGGATGAGGAGGTCCTGTTAAACCAGCAAGAGGATGAGGAGGTCCTGTTAAACCAGCAGGGGGATGATGAGGTCCTGTTAAACCAGCAGGGGGATGAGGAGGTCCTGTTAAACTAGCAAGGGGATGAGGAGGTCCTGTTAAACCAGCAGGGGGATGAGGAGGTCCTGTTAAACCAGCAAGAGGACGAGGAGGTCCTGTTAAACCAGCAAGGGGATGAGGAGGTCCTGTTAAACCAGCAGGGGGATGAGGAGGTCCTGTTTAACCAGCAAGGAAATGAGGAGGTCCTGTTAAACCAGCAGGGGGATGAGGAGGTCCTGTTAAACCAGCAAGGGGATGAGGAGGTCCTGTTAAACCAGCAGGGGGATGAGGAGGTCCTGTTAAACCAGCAAGAGGACGAGGAGGTCCTGTTAAACCAGCAAGAGGACGAGGAGGTCCTGTTAAACCAGCAAGGGGATGAGGAGGTCCTGTTAAACCAGCAAGGGAATGAGGAAGTCCTGTTAAACCGTAGGGTGATGAGGAAGTCCTGTTAAACCAGCAAGAGGATGAGGAAGTCCTGTTAAACCAGGAGGGTGATGAGGAATGCCGGCCGGATGGAGGGCAGGTGTCAGGAGACAGAGGTTTCACACAGCTAGGGAACTCCAGGCAGCAGCTCGCTCACTAAAATGACTTTATTATTCAGGCTTCTGCCAAGCGGCGCTCAGGGTGGAAAATACACAGGATCCCCGGCGCCAAGTCCCTCGCGCTCGGAAAATCCTCCCCAGAAGCGTCCAAGCACAGGCCTGGCTTCAATCACCCTCCCTCCCAGGCATTACTCTGTCCTCCATCTTGGGATAAATATTTTATGACCAAACTAGACCAGTGTGATGTGACTTTCTTTACCAGTTCTCCAGAACCCTTCCGTCTATTGATTTTAAATAACTCTATTCTATTATCCTACCATTATGGTGTCGATATGACAACCTTAGTCTCAGTAGGTTTGTCCTAATATGGACACCGTGTACCATAGAGAACAAGAGAGAGCTTTTAACTCCATTTGAACTGAGGCCTGAAC